>NC_041393.1:487455243-487509664 GCF_002162155.2 Triticum dicoccoides
GGGGGAGGAGGGAGCAGCCAGGAGGCGCCCCCAAGTAGGCCGAATCCTACTTGGGGTCCTTCCCGAGTGCCCCCCTTACCATATTTGTCGGAGGGGGAAGGAAAGGGGGAAGAGGGAAGGAAGGGGAGGCCGAATCCCCCCTTCCCTTTCCCCCACTTGGGAGGCTGCCCTAGGGGGTATTCCAGCCCCTTGTGGGTTGGTGTGCTCCCGTCTAATGGTTTAGTAGGCCCATTACCCTCCCAGGGGTGTCCGGTAATCCCTTTGGTATTCCGATGACTATCTGGTACACTCCGAAACAGTTCCAGTGTCCGAATACCATCATCCTATATATCAATATTTACCTCTCGACCATTTTGAGACTCCTCGTCATGTCTGTGATCTCATCCGGGACTCCGAACAACATACGGTCACCAAATGATATAACTCATACAACATTATATCATCAACGAACATTAAGTGTGTGGACCCTACGGGTTAGAGAACTATGTAGACATGACCGAGACACCTCTCCGGTTAATAACTAACAGCGGGACCTGGATGCCCATATTGGTTCCTACATATTCTGTGAATATTTTTATCGATCGAACTATTATGACAACATACGTAATTCTCTTTGTCCATTGGTATGATACTTGCCCGAGATTCGATCGTCAGTATCTTCATACCTAGTTCAATCTCGTTACCGGCAAGTCTCTTTACTCGTTCCGTAATACATCATCTTGCAACTAACTCATTAGGCACTTTGCTTGCAAGAGGCTTCTTATGATGTGTATTATCGAGAGGGCCCAGAGATACCTCTCCGATACTCGGAGTGACAAATCTTAATCTCGATCTATGCCAACTCAACAAACACCTTCAGAGATACCTATAGAGCATCTTTACGATCACCCAGTTATGTTGTGATGTTTGATAGCACACAAGGTATTCCTTCGGTATCCGGGAGTTGCATAATCTCATAGTCGAAGGAATATGTATTTGTCATCAAGAAAGCAATAGTAATAAAGTGAATGATGAATATGCTAAGCTAATGGACGGGTCTTGTCCATCACATCATTCTCCTAATGATGTGATCCCTTTATTAAATAACAACACATGTCTACGGTCAGGAAACCTTAACCATCTTTAATCAACGAGCTAGTCTAGTAGAGGCTTACTAGGGACACGGTATTTGTTTATGTATTCACACATGTATTTAAGTTTCCGATCAATACAATTCGAGCATGAATAATAAACCTTTATCATGAATAAGATATAAAATAACAACTTTATTATTGCCTCCAGGGCATATTTACTTCAGTCACCCACTTGCACTAGAGTCAATAATGTATACTACATTGTATTGAATCAAACACCCATGGAGTCTTGGTGCTGATAATGTTTTGCTCGCGGAAGAGGCTTAGTTAACGGGTCTGCCATATTCAAATCCGTATAAATTTACAGATCTCTATGTCTCCATCCTTGACCTTTTCACGAATGGAGTTGAAGCGTCTCTTGATGTGTTTGGTTCTCTTGTGAAACCTGGATTCCTTCGCCAAGGCAATTTACCCGGTGTTGTCACAAAAGATTTTCATTGGACCCGATGCACTGGGTATTGCACCCAGATCGGATATGAACTGCTTCATCCAGACTCCTTCATGTGATGCTTTCGAAGCAACTATGTACTCCACTTGACACGTAGATCCCGCCATGATGTTCTGCTTGGAACTGCACCAACTGACAGTTCCACCATTTAATATAAATATGTATCCGGTGTGTGAATTAGAGTCATCCAGATCAGTGTCGAAGCTAGCATCGACATAACCATTTACGACGAGCTCTTCGTCACCTCCATAAATGATAAGCATATCCTTGGTCCTTTTTAGGTACTTTAGGATGTTCTTGACCGCTGTCCAGTGATCCACTCCTGGATTACTTTGGTACCTCCCTGCCAAACTTATGGCAAGGCACACATCAGGTCTGGTACATAGCATAGCATACATGATAGAACATATGGTTGAGGCATAGGGAATGACTTTCATTCTCTCTCTATCTTCTGCAGTGGTCGGGTTTTGAGTCTGACTCAATTTCACACCTTCTAACACAGCAAGAACCCTTTCTTTGACTGATCCATTTTGAACTTCTTCAAAACGTTATCAAGGTATGTGCTTTTTGAAAGTCCTATTAAGCGTCTCGACCTATCTCTATAGATCTTGATGCCCAATATATAAGCAGCTTCACCGAGGTCTTTCATTGAAAAATTCTTATTCAAGTATCCTTTTATGCTATCCAGAAATTCTATATAATTTCCAATCAACAATATGTCATCCACATATAATATCAGAAATTCTACATAGCTCCCACTCACTTTCTTGTAAATACAGGCTTCACTGTAAGTCTGTATAAAACCATATGCTTTGATCACTTCATCAAAGAGTATATTCCAACCTCGAGATGCTTGCAACAATCCATAGATGGAACGCTAGAGCTTGCACACTTTGTTAGCACCTTTAGGGTCGACAAAACCTTCCGGTTGCATCATATACAACTCTTCTTTAAGATATCCATTAAGGAATGCAGTTTTGACATCCATTTTCCAGATTTCATAATCATAAAATGCGGCAATTGCTAACATGATTCGGACAGACTTAAGCATCACTACGGGTGAGAAAGTCTCATCCTAGTCAACTCTTTGAACTTGTCGAAAACCTTTTGCGACAAGTCGAGCTTTGTAGACAGTAACATTACCATCAGTGCCAGTCTTCTTCTTGCAGATATATTTATTCTCTATGTCTTGTCGATCATCGGGCAAGTCCATCAAAGTCCATACTTTGTTTCCATACATGGATCCTATCTCAGATTTCATGGCCTCAAGCCATCTGTCGGAATCTAGGCACACCATAGCTTCTTCATAGTTCGTAGGTTCGCCTTGGTCTAGTAACATGACTTCCAGGACAGGATTTCTGTACCACTCAGGTGCAGATCATGCTCTGGTTGACCTACGAAGTTTAGTAGTAACTTGATCTGAAGTTTCATGATGATGATCATTAGCTTCCTCTCCAGTTGGTGTAGGAATCACGGGAATAGTTTTCTCTGATGTACTACTTTCCAATTCGATAAAAGGTAAAACTACCTCATCAAGTTCTACTTTCCTCCCACTCACTTATTTCGAGAGAAACTCCTTCTCTAGAAAGGATCCATTCTTAGCTACAAAGATCTTGCCTTTGGATCTGTGATAGAAGGTGTACCCAATTGTTTCCTTAGGGTATCCTATGAAGATGCACTTCTTTGATTTGGGTTCGAGCTTATCAGGCTGAAGCCTTTTGACATAAGTGTCGCAACCCCAAACTTTAAGAAACGATAGCTTAGGTTTCTTGCCAAACCACAGCTCATACGGTGTTGTCTCAACGGATTTAGACAGTGCCCTATTTAACATGAATGCGACTGTCCCTAGTGCATAATCCCAAAACAATAGTGGTAAATCAATAAGAGATATCATAGATCGCACCATATCTAATAAAGTACGGTTACGATGTTCAGACACACCATTATGATGTGGTGTTCTAGGTGGCGTGAGTTGTGAAACAATTCCACATAGTTTTAAATGAAGGCCAAACTCATAACTCAAATATTCGCCTCCACAATCAGATCATAGAAACTTTATTTTCTTGTTACAATGATTCTCCACTTCACTATGAAATTCTTTGAACTTTTCAAATGTTTTAGACTTGTGTCCCATCAAGTAGATATACTCATACCTACTCAAATCATCTGTGAAGGTCAGAAAATAACGATACCCGCCGCGTGCCTCAACACTCATCGGAACGCATACATTGGTATGTATTATTTCAAATAAGTCATTGGCTTGCTCCATTGTTCAGAGAATGGAGTTTTAGTCATCTTGCCCATGAGGTATGGTTCGCAAGTATCAAATGATTCATAATCAAGTGATTCCAAAAGCCCATCTGCATGGAGTTTATTCATGTGCTTTACACCAATATGACCCAAACGACAGTGCCACAAATATGTTGCACTATCATTATCAACTTTGCATCTTTTGGCATCAACATTATGAATATGTGTATCACTACAATCGAGATTCAACATTCAACAATAATAGACCACTCTTCAAGGGTGCATGACCATAAACGATATTATTCTTATAAATAGAACAACCATTATTCTCTGACTTAAATGAATAACCGTATCACAATAAACAAGATCTAGGTATAATGTTCATGCTCAACGCAGGCACCAAATAACAATTATTAAGGTCTAAAACTAATCCTGAAGGTAGATGTAGAGGTAGCATGCCGACGGCGATCACATCGACCTTGGAACCATTTCCGACGCGCATCGTCACCTCGTCCTTAGCCAATTATCGTTTATTTCGCAGCTCCTGTTTCGAGTTACAATTATGAGCAACCGAACCAGTATCAAATACCCAGGTGCTGCTACGAGCATTAGTAAGGTACACATCAATAACATGTATATCAAATGTACCTTTGTTCACTTTGCCAGCCTTCTTATCTGCCAAGTATTTGGGGTAGTTCCGCTTCTAGTGACCATTCACTTTGTAGTAGAAGCACTCTGTTTCAGGCTTGGGTCCAGCTTTGGGCTTCTTCCCAGGAGTGTCAACTTGCTTGCCATTCTTCTTGAAGTTCCCTTTCTTTCCCATTCCCTTTTTCTTGAAACTAGTGGTTTTGTTAACCATCACACTTGATGCTCCTTCTTGATTTCTACCTCCTCGGCCTTAAGCATTGTGAAGAGCTCAGGAATCGTTTTGTTCATCCCTTGCATATTATAGTTCCTCACGAAGCCTTTGTATCTTGGTGGCAGTGATTGAAGAACTCTATCAATAACACTATCAACTGGAAGGTCAACTCCCAGCTGAGTCAAGTGATTATGATACCCCGACATTTTGAGTATGTGTTCACTGATAGAACTGTTCTCGTCCATCTTGCAGCTATAGAACTTGTTGGAGACTTCATATCTCTCAACCCGGGAATTTGCTTGAAATATTAACTTCAACTCTTGGAACATCTCATATGCTCCATGATGTTCAAAACGTCTTTGAAGTCCCGGTCCTGAGCCGTAAAGCATGGCACACTGAACTATTGAGTAGTCATCAGGTCGAGCTTGCCAGGCGTTCATAACATCTGCATCAGCTCCTGCAACAAGTTTGTCACCTAGAGGTGCATCAAGGAAATAATTCTTCTGTGCAGACCCAGTCCGTGTAATTGCTACCATCATGTTTCAACTTAGCTTTCTCTAGGAACGCATTAAAATTCAGGGGAACGGTAGCTCGGGCCATTGATCTATAACATAGATATGCAAAACTATAATACTAAGTTCATGATAAATTAAGTTCAATTAAGCAAATTACTAATGAACTCTCACTTAAATAAACATCCCTCGAGTTATCTAAGTGATACATGATCCAAATCAACTAACCCATGTCCGATCATCACGTGAGATGTGGTAGTCATCAATGGTGAACATCTTTATGTTGATCATATCTACTATATGACTCATGTTCGACCTTTCAGTCTCCAATGTTCCGAGACCATGTCTGTACATGCTAGGCTCGTCAAGTTTAACCCAAGTATTCTGCATGTGCAAAACTGTCTTACACCCATTGTATGTGAATGTAGGGTCTGTCACACATGATCATCACGAGGTGCTTCGAAACGACAAACTTTGGCAACGGTGCATACTCGGGGAGAACACTTTTATCTTGAAATTTAGTGAAGGGATCATCTTATAATGATATCGCCATTCTAAGCAAATAAGATGCATAAAGGATAAACATCACATGCAATCAAAATATGTGACATGATATGGCCATCATCATCTTGTGATTTTGATCTCCATCTCCAAAGCATGATATCCATCGTCACCGGCTCCACACCTTGATCTCCATCGTTGCGTCGGGGTCGTCTCACCAACTATTGCTTCTACAACTATTGCTAACGCATAGCAATAAAGTAAAGTAATTACATGGCGATTGCATTTTATGCAATAATCAAGAGACAACCTAAAGGCTCCTGCCAGTTGTCGATATTATAAAACATGATCGTATCATACAACAATGTATATCACATCACGTCTTGACCATATCACATCACAACATGCCATGCAAAAACAAGTTAGATGTCCTCTACTTTGTAGTTGCAAGTTTTACGTGGCTGCTATGGGCTTCTAGCAAGAACTGTTCTTACCTACGGCAAAAGCCACAACGGTGATTTATCAAGTTTGTTGTTTTAACCTTCTTCAAGGACCGGCCGTAGTCAAATTCGATTCAACTAAAGTAGGAGAGACAGACACCCTCCAGCCACCTATATGCAAAACAAGTTGCATGTCTGTCGGTGGAACCGATCTCATGTACGTGGACATGTAAGGTCGGTCCTGGCCACTTCATACCACAATACTGCCGAATCAAAATAAGACATCGGTGGTAAGCAGTATGACTAGTGACGGTGTCCTAGACTAGGGGGTGCTCGACGCGTCGCCTCCCGATCAGTTGGACTGGGCCGAGGACCCCCATGGCCGTATACTCATGGGCCAGTCCGGACAGCTGCCGCATACAAGGAAGAATAACCAAGACTTGGCGATCAAGACAAGGACTCGTCCCCCACCAGCGTATTCGGCTAGGACTCTTGTTATCCTAGGCCTCTGGTGCATTATATAAACCGGGACCAGGCTAGTTGATAAATATACAACAACAATCATACCATAGGCTAGCTTCTAGGGTTTAGCCTCCTTGATCTCGTGGTAGATCAACTCTTGTAATACCCACATCATCAATATTAATCAAGCAGGACGTAGGGTTTTACCTCCATCGAGAGGGTCCGAACCTGGGTAAACATTGTGTCCCTTGCCTCCTGTTACCATTGATCCTAAGACGCACTTCTTGGGACCCCCTACCCGAGATCCGCCTGTTTTGGCACCGACATTGGTGCTTTCATTGAGAGTTCCGCTGTGTGATCGGCGAAAGGATCAATGGCTCGACTGCAGGTCAACTGCGACGTCGACTTCTTCGTCACCAGTTCAGCTGGTCACCTTGGCTTGACCGAGGACTGCGCCCTACCTCTGATCGTCATGTTCGGATGAGGGTCTTCATCAACACCAACTCCGATCTCTATCAAGATCATGGAGGAGTCATCCATGGAGCTCGGGGGCTCTACGTCAACATTGCCTCAGGCGACCGTGCTGTTTTTCTGGACAACAAACTTGTATCTGCCGCCACCGCCTCCTCGAGTGTCGCCTAAACGATTACTTAGGTGGAATTATGCGGAATTAAGTCTACAACAACCCTGCAAAAATTTCGTCGAGTTCCGATGGAGGAATCTCCGGCAATCTCCGATATACCGGAGCCCTGTTGAATCTGGACGAGAATCCGAACGAGTTTAGGGCGTGGTATCCAGCATCTAGCTCGGATGTCCTTTGGAGGATCCAAACGTTGATTTGCTGCGGAATTCCCATATTTACCACCTGCCAAAAATTCAGCCCGATCCGACCGTCCAAACTCCGGGAAACTTCCGATTAGTGCATCACTTTTTGGATCTGTTTTCTGCGCGAGAACGAATCCGACCCGAATTCATCTTCTTTATGAACGGGACCTCGGACATCCTTTTTGAAGGAAGTTTTCGTATGGGGTGTTGTGTTTTATTCTCAAACACATCCCAGTAGTATTAAAAGTATTCTTGCAATATGAACTTCACCGTCGCGCCGGTGTCAAACCAGCCCGACAACATCACTCCACGGCAGCCGACCTGCGTTAGACACGTCGTCACTTTGTTGAGCCGAGCTCAATTTCTTCGGATCATCATCTCGGCAAGCCGAACAAGAGCCCGGCATCGCGAAGGATAAATCATCACCAACATCGCCGCCCCACGGATTACACGGAGCGGGCATACCGGCATCGCCGCACGGTCGCTTCATCAAGCCGGCATCAACCACGTCACGACCTGCATCGGCAGGGTCGCACTATTGCTTCATCGAGCCGGTGTCCATCACGCCGAACTACTTCAACACCTCGGCTGATACATCTCCTCACCGACCTGCTCCGTCTCCTCGCCTGGACTGGGGGCTTCGCCATCTCTACATCAACCTACCCCGGAGACTTCGGCGTCGCTGGCCGACCAGCTCCGTCACGATTAGCTGGACCGAGGGCTTTGCCTCGGCGAGCCAACCGTTTCCAGCATCGCCATGCCGTTTCTTTATCGCCCATCAGGCGATAGGTGTGCGGATCGAGTCCCAATTTTGGGAATCACCTTTCTTCGGATTGCTACAACAAATAAGCCAGGTGCTATTAATCCTAGTATTTTTTGCTTGTTAGGGTTCATTTTTCCCAATGAATTATTACTCTGGTTTGTCTGTCATATGTACGCAGGTCTATCAAATGGTGGCCGCATTAACGAGGTCGCGTGGTGGTTCGGTCAGTTTCCGTACATAGTCCGGCGAACGCCGCATCCGAAACTCGAACTGACCTGTGAATTCAGGCCTTGCCATGCCTTTACCGCATCACGCCGCCGCCCTGCATCGACATTGACTTCGGCGCCAGGCCATATTTCTTTTATTACTCACTTTGCATAAATTATTTGTTATGCAACAATTTTTATTATTATTACTATTATCTCCGGTTTGCACTATTTTTTGTGCACAAGAAAATGATCCAGCCGGACTATATCCTTTGGCGTCACCTCGGCTAGACGGGGGGCTTCGTCAACACTTCATTACCCCATGCCGGGGACTTCGGCATCACCCTGCCGTCCTGCATTGACCGTGCTATGTCACCACTTCAGAGTGCCGAGCTCTTTGCTCCTCCACCTCAGGACCGGCTCGGGGATGGAACCTTGTCCCGCATCAAGCTCGGACCGCGTCATCAATACCAAACACATTAACCAGCTAAGTTGTCTTCATGCTCAAAGTTTTAAATTTTTAACTTGTGTTCGGCTCAGCCAAGCATTATACTTTTTTGGAAAAAAGTTGCTTGTAAAAATTTCCTTGTCCAAACTTTGTTTGTGACGCGCAAATTCAAATACCCCGTTTACTTGGGGGCTTCCTTCATGAAGCTTTTTTCTCTTGCATCTGATTATACTTGTACGGCTTTGTTCCTTGTTCGTGTATTATGCCACAATATGCACCATATTAACTTAAGCACCTCTGCGATTGTCACGATCGGGTCACCCGAGCCGGACCTCAGACTGGGTGAAGCCGAAAGCTAGCGCTCTTATTGTTTTCAATCATGGTCGGCACACAATGGAACTCATGAGTACAAAAAATCTATTGCACAAGTCTCATAATAACAATGAGCACCGAAGAAAGGTATTGGTGGGGGTACTATTTTCTTCAAAGATGCTTCTTACTCTTCGCAGTAATATAGCATAAGTTCCCTGAGCACGCTTTGTCTGTTACAGCCTTATGGCCTGATTGCCTGGTTATTGGAAACACCATCAATATTCTCGACAGATGGAGTACATAACACTTTTCGGTCCTTGACCGAAGAGGGAGAAGTCGACGGTCAGATAAGACGCGTTTAAAGTTTGGTTGAACATAGATATGATATAAGTACTTCGGTACATGCAATCATTCTTTTACCCAAGTCACTTGGGGGCTCTTAAATTTATATGAGTCGTTTTATGATAAGTGTTTTTCTTCTTAGTCGTTGCAAAGTTTTTATTATTATTTATCACTCCTTTTTTCGACACGAGTGTGCGGTCACTAGCCCGGGAGCCTAATTTCTCTCTCGAAGCCGCTAGAGTTTAGTTTTCTAAACTGGCCTAATGAGAAGTACTCTGCCTTCGGGATGGCAGACTGAAGCCGTAGGCTGACCCGCTTGAAGTCTTGAGATAGGATGTGTCATGTTAAAGCACGGCAGAAGCACTTTTTTTTCTAAAGTCCAATTTCCGGATTGGCACCGAACACTTGATCTAGTTCGGACATTAACCTTTTGAATAAGTTTTTTGGCTTTTCGAGCCCATGGCACTTTTAAACTATTTGTCTGTTTTCAGCACAAGTCTCGCAGTGCAACGCCGGACACCTTTAGAGATTCAGCAACAACATTCTCAGATATTGCTATATATGCATCAGTTTCGAATTGTGTCTTCGGTCAATAGTTGGGTTGCCCAGCTCCTGCGCTTGCCTCCTATGTTCTACTTTGTTCGGCTAGGTGTGCAAAGGGAGAACCACTGCAATTGTGCTTCCAGCTCACATGGTTAAGCACCTCAGTGGAGAAAGCCGAAAACTGACTGTCACAATAAGTGTAAACTGGTCGGCGATCCGATGACGGCATTAAACGACGGGCCATTCATAACAATGGCCGAAGTGTTTACCGTTTGACCTCGACTATCGCCGAACACTACCGGGGGCTATTAACTGGCCTCCCAAACTAAATCCTCGATATTTTTGGAGCTGAGGTTTCATGATCATGCTTAGCATGACAACCCAAAGAAAGGAACCGATAGCGGGACTATTTTCTTTGGAAGACATTTCTTCTGTTAAACAGTAATATAACATGTCTCTCCGCGTACCTTTGTTTATAAAACCGTATGGCCAGATTGCCTTGTTTGTTGTAAATCTTTGCCCTCATAAAGGCTTTATAAAGTAGGACAAACACTCCTCGGCTATTGGCCGAGGAGGTGGAAGCCGATGGTCGGTCAACAAAGTTTTGTACAATGCGGATCCGAGCATTAATGACGTAAAGTACTTGGATACATAGAGTCATTACACATAATTTGTGATTTTACTATGGATATCGATCCTTAATTCGGCCTCCCGTGCCCGCATTAAGGCTCGGGGGCTACTGGGCTTCGGGCTTATTATTTACAAATATTAATGGGGCACATCGATCCCCTGATCTGGTGTTGCCACCCGACCAGTGTCTCGGGGGCTACTGCATTGCCTGTTCTATGCAGAAAATTTTAAGTGCAATACAATTTCCGAGGAGATTTTGATCCTCAGGTTGGTCGGCCGCACCCAACCTGAGTCTCGAGGACTGAGCACGCTGCTTTTTGTGTCCCGAAGTATTCTGCCGAGCTAGGACTTGATCCTCAGACCGATTTTGCAAATCAACCTGAGTCTCAGCGGCTACGGGGATCAGCAGTCTTATGTCATCCTTCATGTGCATCTCGGGTTTTAGACCGATACCCACCTTGAGGGCTACTGGCTATGTATCTCGGCAGAGAATAAATTGCACCAATCAAAAAAAAATTGACAAAAATCGGCCCACATTCGGGTGGTGCACCACCTCGGAAGCAGTCCGGCATAAAGCTCGGGCGCTAGAGGCTGGCTCCATAGAGGGCATTTCCGGCATTAAGCTCGGCTAAACTCCTTCAAACTTCTTTGAACCAAGGTGATTTACGACACCTCGGATACAGTCCGACGTTGGAGCTCGGATACAGTCCGGCGTTGGAGCTCGGATACATAGTCCGGCGTTAGAGCTGGGAAGCAGTCCGGCATTGGTGCTCGGCTGCAAAAGATACCTCGAGTGCAGTCCGGCGTTGGAGCTCGGATGCAAGAGGAAGTTGCCGCCCGGGAACAACTTCAAACCCGAGGTGAGGCATAAAAATAATAAGGCATTGATAAAGGCCGGAAACTTAAAGGGGCTCCTCGGATACCCGACATATAAACTCGTCGAATGCGTTTCGGCGATCCTCAAGATAGAAGATGAGAAGATTTGTTGAACCAGTTTTCAAGACCGGCAACCAAAGATGGAGAACAATTCGGAAGAATCGAGGAGCATCCCTAACTTGAAGACCGGTTCAGGGGGCTACTGACGGTGTCCTGGACTAGGGGGTACTCGACTAGTCGTCTCTTGATTAGTTGGATTGGGCCGAGGACCCCCATGGCCGTATACTCATGGGCCAGTCCGGACAGCTGCCGCATACAAGGAAGAATCAACAAGACTTGGCGATCAAGACAAGGATTCCTCCCCCACCGGCGTATTCGGCTAGGACTCTTGTTATCCTAGGCCTCTTGTGCATTATATAAACCGGGGCCAGGCTAGTCGATAAATATACAACAACAATCATACCATAGGCTAGCTTCTAGGGTTTAGCCTCCTTGATCTCGTGGTAGATCAACTCTTGTAATACCCACATCATCAATATTAATCAAGCAGGACGTAGGGTTTTACCTCCATCGAGAGGGCCCGAACCTGGGTAAACATTGTGTCCCTTGCCTCCTGTTACCATTGATCCTAAGACACACTGCTTGGGACCCCCTACCCGAGATCCGCTGGTTTTGACACCGACAACTAGCACTACCCACAACTCTTTGTGTTCTACTCGTGCATATCATCTACGCATAGACCTGGCTCTGATACCGCTGTTGGGAAATGTTGCATGGAAAACAAACAAACAAAATCTACGCACACACAAGATCTATCAAGGAGATGCATAGCAATGAGAGGGGAGAGTGTGTCTACGTACCCTCATAGACCATAAGCGGAAGCATTTAGTAACACGGTGATGTAGTCGAACTTCTTCGCGCTCCAACCGATCAAGTACCAAACGTACGACACCTCCGCGTTCAGCACACATTCAGATCTGTGACATCCTCTGCCTTCTTGATTCAGCAAGACGGCGAGATAATGGATGAGTTCTAGCAGCACGACGGCATGGTGACGATGATGGTGAAACTATCTCCGCAGGGCTTCGCCTAAGCACTACTAAAATATGACCGAGGGTGTAAACGGTGGAGGGGGCGCCACACACGGCTAAGCAATTGTTGTCATTGTGCTAGGCGCCCCCCTCCCACATATATATAGGTGAGGTTGGAGGGAGCATCCAGAAGGTGCACCCAAGTAGGCCGAATCCTACTTGGGGTCCTTCCCAAGTGGCGCCCCCCCTACAATATTTGTCGAAGGGGGAAGGAAAGGGGGAAGAGGGAAGGAAGGGGGAGGCTGAATCCCCCCTTTCCTTTACCCCACTTGGGCAGCTTCCATAGGGGGTGCGCCTACCCCTTGTTGGCTAGTGTGCTCCCCTCTAATGGCCCAATAGGCCCATTACCCTCCCGGGGGTGTCCGGTACCCCCTCCGGTATTCTTATGATTACCCAGTATACTCCGAAACACTTCCGGTGTCTTAATACCATCGTCCTATATATCAATCTTTACCTCTCGACCATTTTAAGACTCCTCATCATGTCCGTGATCTCACCCGGGACTCCGAACAACATTTGGTCACCAAATCATGTAACTCATATAAGACTATATCATCAATGAACGTTAAGCGTGCGGACCCTACGGGTTCGAGAACTATGTAGACATGAGCTAGACACCTCTCTGGTTAATAACCAATAGCGGAACCTACGTGCCCATATTGGTTGCTACATATTCTATGAAGATATTTATCGGTCGAACCGTCAACATACGTAATTCCCTTTGTCCATCGAAATGTTACTTGCCCAAGATTCGTTCGTCGGTATCTTCATACCTAGTTCAATCTCGTTATCGGCATGTCTCTTTACTCGTTATGTAATACATCATCTTGCAAATAACTCATTAGTCACTTTGCTTGCAGGGCTTCTTATGATGTGTATTACTGAGAGGGCCCAGAGATTCCTCTCTGATAATCGGAGTGACAAATCCTAATCTCAATCTATGCCAACTCAACAAACACCTTCGGAGATACATGTAGAGCATCTTTATGATCGCCCATTTATGTTGTGATGTTTGATAGAACACAAGGTATTCCTCCGGTATCCAGGAGTTGCATAATCTCATAGTCGAAGGAATTTGTATTTGTCATCAAGAAAGCAATAACAATAAACTGAACTATCAATAGCTAAGCTAACAGATGGGTCTTGTCAATCACATCATTCTCCTAATGATGTGATTCCGTTATCAAATCACAACACATGTCTATGGTCAGGAAACCTTAACCATTTGTTATCAACGAGCTAGTCTAGTAGAGGCTTACTAGGGACACAGTATTTGTTTATGTATTCACACATGTTTTTAAGTTTCCGATCAATAAAATTCTAGCATGAATAATAAACCTTTATCATGAATAAGGAAATATAAAATAACAACTTTATTATTGTCTCTAGGGCATATTTCCTTCAGATCCAGCCTAGTGATAGAAAGGGAACGAGGACGTATTGTATTGTTGGTACTAAGGATAAAATGATGGTTTTTTATCACACTTGGATGATAGTTTTTCTGTCACACTTGGATGATAGTTTTACTGTCTACATCATGTCATCTTACTTATTGTAATGCCCTGTCTATCATAAACTTAATACCTCGAGATGCATGTGATAACCCACAAGTATAGGGGATCAATTGTAGCCTCTTTCCATACGTAAGAGTGTCGAACCCAACGAGGAGCTAAAGGTAGAACAAATATTCCCTCAAGTTCTATCGACCACCGATAGAACTCTATGCACGCTTAACATTCACTTTACCTAGAACAAGTATGAAACTAGAAGGACTTTATAGGTGTTGTTGGATAGGTTTGCAAGAATATAAAGTGCATGTAAATAAAAACTAGGGGTTGTTTAGGTAAAGAAGGAATAAAGTTAGTACAGTGAGTGTGGAAAAGTGGTGGTAGGAGTTGCGGAATTTTCCCTAAGCAATTGACTACTTTACTAGACTGATAACAAGTTTTATGTGGGAGAGGCCACTGCTAGCATGTCATCCCTGACTTGGAATTCTATGCACTTATGATTGGAACTATTAGCAAGCATCCGCAACTACTAACGTTCATAAAGGTAAAACGCAACCATAGCATTAAGATATATTGGCCCCCCTTCAATCCCGTATGCATCAATTTCTATGCTAGGTTGAAGCTTCTGTCACTCTTGCCCTCCAATACATAGTCCTATCAACATACAACTAACCCTATGGTGTGATCCACGCGCACGCTCATATGATGGGCACCAAAGGATAGCAACATAACACAAGCAAATTAAACCAATCATAGCAATTCACCAATTACCGATAGGACAACGAAAATCTACTCAGACATCATAGGATGGCAACACATCATTGGATAATAATATGAAGCATAAAGCACCATGTTCAAGTAGAGGGCACGACGGGTTGCGGGAGAGTGGACCATTGTAGATAGATGGGATAAGGTGATGAAGATTTTGGTGAAGATGACGGAGGTATGTGTGTAGATCGCGGTGATGATGATGGCCCCGGCGCCGCCACCGGGAGAGAGGGGGAGAGAGCCCCCCTTCTTCTTCTTCTTCCTGGACCTCCTCCCTAGATGGGAGAAGGGTTTCCCCTCTGGTCCATGGTCTCCATGGCGTGGGAGGGGCGAGAGCCACTCCGAGATTGGATCTGTCTCTCTGTCTCTCTCTGTTTCTGCGTTTCAGATTTTGGCCTTTCACCGTTTCTTATATTCCAGGAGATCCGTAACTCCGATTGGGCTGAAATTTTAACACGATCTCTATCCGGATATTAGCTTTCTTGCGGCGAAAGAAGTGCACCAACCGCCTTACGAGGTGGACATGAGGGCCCAGGGCGCGCCTGACCCCCTAGGGCATGCCCCTGCCTCGTGGCCCCCTCGGGCATCGTCTCGCATTGATTCTTCTTCCCAAAAATCATAAATATTCCAAAAAAAATCTCCGTCAGTTTTTATCCCATTTGGACTCCGTTTGATATGGGTTTTCTGCGAAACAAAAAACATGAAACAAATAGGAACTGGCACTGGGCACTGGATCAATATGTTAGTACCAAAAATAGTATAAAAAGTTGCCAAAAGTATGTAAAAGTTGTAGAATATTGGCATGGAACAATAAAAAATTATAGATACGACGGAGACGTATCAACATCCCCAAGCTTAATTCCTGCTCGTCCTCGGGTAGGTAAATGATAAAAGAGATAATTTTTTATGTGGAATGCTACCTAGCATAATCTTGATCATGTAATCTAATCATGGCATGAATATTAAGATACGAGTGATTCAAAGCAATAGTCTATCATTTGACATTAAGACAATAACACTTCAAGCATACTAATAAAGCAATTATGTCTTATCAAAATAACATAGCCAAAGAAAGCTTATCCCTACAAAATCATATAGTTTGGCCATGCTTCATTTTCGTCACACAAAATGCTCCGATCATGCACAACCCCGGTTTCAGCCAAGCAATTGGTTCATACTTTTTAACGCGCTTCAGCCTTTTCAACCCTCACGCAATACATGAGCGTAAGTCATGGATAGAGCACTATAGGTGGAATAGAGTATGATGTTGGAGGTTGTGTGGAGAATACAAAAAGGGAGAAAGTCTCACATCGACGCGGCTAATCAACGGGCTATGGAGATGCCCATCAATTGATGTCAATGTGAGGAGTAGGGATTGCCATACAACGGATGCACTAAGAGCTATAAGTGTATAAAATCTCAAACTGGAAACTAAGTGGGTGTGCATCCAACTTGCTTGCTCATGAAGACCTCGGTCATTTGAGGAAGCCCATCATCGGAATATACAAGCCAAGTTCTATAATGAAAAATTCCCACTAGTATATGAAAGTGAAAGCATAAGAGACTCTCTCTATGAAGAACATGGTGCTACTTTGAAGCACAAGTGTGGTAAAAGGATAATAGCATTGCCCCTTCTCTCTTTTTCTCTCATTTTTTTATTTTCTCCTTTTATTTTTTTATTTTTTATTTTTTGGTGGGCTTCTTTGCCTCTTTTATTTTTCATAAAGTTAGGAGACTCATCCCAACTTGTGAGGAAATCATAGCTTCCATCATCCTTTCCTCACATGGGACAATGCTCTAACAATGATGATCATCACACTTTTATTTACTTACGACTCAATATTACAACTCGATACTAGAACAAAAATATGACTCTATATGAATGCCTCCGGTGGTGTACCGGGATGTGCAATGATCTAGCATAGCAATGACATCAAAAAATGGACAAGCCATGAAAATATCATGCTAGCTATCTTACGATCATGCAAAGCAATATGACAATAAATGCTCAAGTCATCTATATGATGATGATGGAAGTTGCATGGCAATATATCTCGGAATGGCTATGGAAATGCCATAATAGGTAGGTATAGTGGTTGTTTTGAGGAAGATATAAGGAGGCTTATGTGTGATAGAGCGTATCGTATCATGGGGTTTGGATGCACCGGTGAAGTTTGCACCAACTCTCGAGGTGAGAAAGGGCAATGCACAGTACCGAAGGGGCTACCAATGATGGAAGGGTAAGAGTGCGTATAATCCATGGACTCACATTAGTCATAAAGAACTCATATACTTATTGCAAAATTTTATTGGCCCTCGAAGCAAAGTACTACTACGCATGCTCCTAGGGGGGAGGTTGGTAGGAGTTAACCATCGCGCACCCCCGGCCTCCACTCATAAGGGAGGCAATCAAAGAACACCCCATGCTTCAAATTTGTCACACAACGGTTACCATACGTGCATGCTGCGGGACTTGCAAACCTCAACACAATTATTTCTCAATTTCACAATTGCTCCACTAGCACGACTCTAGTATCACCACCTTTATATCTCAAAACTATTGCAAGGAATCAAACATATCATATTTAGTGAATAACAAGTTTTATGTGGGATTTTATGACTAACCATGTGAATGACCAATTCTTGTCATCTCTCTAGATAGATATAAGTGAAGCAATAGAGTTTAATTCTTCCTACAAAAGATATGCCCACGCTCTAACAAATTTAAGTGAAGCAAAAGAGCATTCTACAAATGGCGGTTTTCTATGTGAAGAGAAACAGGCAATCCAAACTTCAAATGATATAAGTGAAGCACATGAAGCATTTTATAAAGCCATAGTTAAAAGATATAAGTGAAGTGCAATGAGCATTCTATAAATCAACCAAGGACTATCTCATACTAGCATGGTGCATAAAAGAAAAGTTAAAATTAAATGCAAAAGACGCTCCAAGATTTGCACATATCGCATGAACAAAACGAATCCGAAAACATACCGATACTTGTTGAAGAAAGATGGGATGCCTTCCGGGGCATCCCCAAGCTTAGATGCTTGAGTCTCCTTGAATATTTACTTGGGGTCCCTTGGGCTCTAGCCTCTCCTCCTTTTCCTCATATCGAGACCTCCTTGATCTTCGAACACTTCATCCACACAAAACTTGAACATTAAACTCGGTAAGATCCATTAGTATAATGAAGCAAATCACTACTCTAGGTACTGTTGCAAACCAATTCATATTTTGGTTTTGCATTGTAGCTACTGTAATATAAATTTTCCATGGCTTAATCCACTGATAGAAATTGATAGTTTCATCAAAACAAGCAAACTATGCATCAAAAATAGAATTTGTCTTAAACAGGGCAGTCTATAGTAATTTGAACATTCACCATACCTATGGTACCCCAAAATTCTGAAAACATTTGTAAAAATAAACAATTTGTATATAAATACGGTGCAAAAAGTTTCAGAACCGTTTGACGTTCCAGTAAAAATGTAAAATCACGCACTACAGCCAAAGTTTCTGTCTTGCACCGCACAAACCAACGAGCAATCTAAACATCCTAGAGGAAAACCTTGGTACATTATTTTTATAATACAATGGAATTGTACAAGGGGATAATTATTTTTATGAAAAGTTTCTGTAATTAAGATTCACAAAGTTTCCATGAGCATCAACAAAGTTCAAGGAGCTCCCCCACTTCAACAATGCTTGTCTCTCTCACTTTTACTTTCCTTTTTGAAAAGTTTTGGGTTCCCCTATTTATTTTAATTTGTTTTTAAACTTTATGAAAGCACACAACAGAAATAAATGACTCTTTAAAACTTCCAGGTTGTCTCCCTGGCAGCGCTTTCTTTAAAGCCATTAAGATAGGCATATAATGCTCAAGTAATGGATCCACCCGGATCCCAAGGTATATCAAAGCCAATTTTAATTAACAATGGTTTGTAATTTAGTAGTGAGCACAAAGTAACATAAATCAAGCAATGACTAAGTCTAACTCTCTTCCTATGCATCGGCATGTCATAAAAGAACAGTTCATGCACACATAGTAAAGGCCAATGCATAGTATAAGCAGTTTCTTGCAATTCTATCATGTTGGAAACATAAAGAGGCGGAGATGTAGTTTCTCTATCATAATAATTGCAAGTAGGAGCAGCAAGCACATGCATATTATATATATCAAAATCATAATGTGTAGTAGTGAAACGCAACCCATCAATATAATCCTTAATAAGGGCAAACTTCTTTGATATAGTGTAGTTTGGAGAATTCAAAAAGATAATAGGACTATTATGTGTGGGTGCAATAGCAACAATTTCATGTTTAACATAAGGAACTATAGAAAGTTCATCTCCATAAGCATCATTCATATTGGCATCATGACCACAAGCATAGCAAGCATCATCAAAAAGGGGTATTTCAAGAGAATAAACGTGATCATAACAATCATCATTGCAATCATCCTTCGGTAAGCACGAAGGGAAATTAAACAATGTATGAGTTGAAGAGTTACTCTCATTAGAAGGTGGGCACGGGTGATCAATCTGCTATTCCTCCTTTTTTTCTTTGCTCTCCTCCTCATCTTTTTCATCCAATGAGCTCACAATTTCATCAATTTCTTCTTCCATAGACTCCTGCAAAATATTAGTCTCTTCTTGGGCAGAAGAGACTCTCTCAATAAAATCATCAATATCGGAATTGAATTCATAATTCTCATAGAAATATTTAAGTATAGCAAAATTCACAGGTCTTTAAATAGCATCATCAAGATTTTCACACTCTTTAAACAAAGATTCAATTTCATAGGCACCCATAAAAGCAACGAATTCTTCTATTTGTTCCACATCATAGTAATCATATATACCATTAGCATAAGAAGCCAAGGTTTTATCATCATTAAATTTGCATGAAAAGGGAAGGTGTGGAGCCTTCATCCTAGAGCAACAAGTATAATCATATCTCAAGCATAGTTCCCGAGCATACCAATGCAACATATGAATTTGATCCCATAATAATTTCCCTTTTTGAGTCAAGAGATAATCCCTAAAGTATTCACGTTGATCCAACGTGTCTCCCATTACATAATTGAAAGGGGTTTTCTCAGGATTATTAAAGTAGTACATAATATTTTTCACATAACCAACATCGAGGGTTTTAGGAGGTTCCCCATCTCCATGAGGAGCAAGTACACCTAATTGTTTTTGGTATTTCGTGTTCCATATCCATAGCTAAAGATAGAGAAAAACTTAGAACAACAAATAAAAATTACTTAGTGATAAAGCAAACAAGCACACACGAGAATATTCACCCCACGCTATAACTCCCCGGCAACGGCGCCAGAAAAAGGTCTGGATAACCCACAAGTATAGGGGATCAATTGTAGCCTCTTTCGATAAGTAAGAGTGTCAAACCCAACGAGGAACTAAAGGTAGAACAAATATTCCCTCAAGTTCTATCGACCACCGATACAACTCTACGCACGCTTAACGTTCGCTTTACCTAGAACAAGTATGAAACAAGAAGGACTTCGTAGGTGTTGTTGGATAGGTTTGCAAGAATATAAAGAGCACGTAAATAAAAACTTGGGGCTGTTTAGATAAAGAAGCAATAAAGTTAGTAGTGAGTGTGGAAAATTGGTGGTAGGAGTGCGGAATTGTCCCTAAGCAATTGACTACTTTACTAGACCGATAGCAAGTTTTATGTGGGAGAGGCCACTGCTAGCATGTCATCCCTGACTTGGAATTCCATGCACTTATGATTGGAACTATTAGCAAGCATCCGCAACTACTAACGTTCATTAAGGTAAAACCCAACCATAGCATTAAGATATATTGGTCCCCCTTCAATCCTGTATGCATCAATTTCTATGCTAGGTTGAAGCTTCTGTCACTCTTGCCCTCCAATACATAGTCCTATCAACATACAACTAACCCTATGGTGTGATCCACGTGCGCGCTCATATGATGGGCACCAAAGGACAGCAACATAACCACAAGCAAATTAAACCAATCATAGCAATTCAGCAATTACAGATAGGACACGAAAATCTACTCAGACATCATAGGATGGCAACACATCATTGGATAATAATATGAAGCATAAAGCACCATGTTCAAGTAGAGGGCACGGCGGGTTGCGGGAGAGTGGACTATTGTAGATAGATGGGAGAAGGTGATGGAGATGTTGGTGAAGAAGGCGGAGGTGTTGGTGTAGATCGCGGTGATGATGATGGCCCCGGCGGTGTTCCGGCGCCACCGGGAGAGAGGGGGAGAGAGCCCCCTTTCTTCTTCTTCTTCCTTGACCTTCTCCCTGGATGGGAGAAGGGTTTCCCCTCTGGTACATGGTCTCCATGGCATGGGAGGGGCAAGAACCCCTCCGAGATTGGATCTATCTCTCTGTCTCTCTTAGTTTCTGCATTTCAGATTCTGGCCTTTCACCGTTTCTTATATTCCCGGAGATCCATAACTCCGATTGGGCTGAAATTTTAACACGATCTCTATCCGGATATTAGATTTCTTGCGGAGAAAGAAGGGCACCAACCACCTTACGGGGTGGCCACGAGGGCCCAGGGCGCGCCTGGCCCCCTAGGGCCCGCCCCCCTGCCTCGTGGCCCCCTCGGGCATCGTCTCGCGTTGATTCTTCTTCCCAAAAATCATAAATATTCCAAAAAAATCTCTGTCAGTTTTTATCCCGTTTGGACTCTGTTTGATATGGGTTTTTTTCAAAACAAAAAACATGCAACAAACAGGAACTGGCACTGGGCACTAGATCAATATGTTAGTCCCAAAAATAGTATAAAAAGTTGCCAAAAGCATGTAAAAGTTATAGAATATTGGCATGGAACAATCAAAAATTATAGATACGACGGAGACGTATCAGCTTGTTGGATAGATGTCTTTGGGTGGAGTATTAGTTGTAGATGTAGTTAGATAACGGTCCATATCATGGACGTAATCCTTATACAAGATTATGCCACGAATATAATAGTCATAAATTAACTATTGCAATTTAATCATTATCTAGCTGTATAATTTGTTCACCATAACACATTTATCTTGCTTGGATAGATGCCTCTAGTGATGCTATGTCCCCAGGTCTATTTTCTCATTATGGTAATTAACACTCTTATATACCTTCTTTGTTGCATCATATTATCTATTTATCAATTTCTTCCATACTAGACAATTTATCCTTGTAACTAGTAGGACAAGAAGCTTGACATCCTTGAAACGTTCGGACAAGTTTGTTTTGTGTTTGGTGTGTAGGTACCGAGGATTAGTTGTTACAGAGGAAATTCCTACTTGTTTGATAAACCTTGGTGCTTGATACATCTCCAACGTATCTATAATTTTTGATTGTTCCATGCTATTATATTATAAATCTTGGATGTTTTGTATACATTTACAGGCAATTATATATCTTTTTTGGGACTAACCTATTAAATTAGTGCCTAGTGCCAATTGGTGTTTTATTTCTTGGTTTTGGTTTTGCAGAATAGCCATACCAAATGAAGTCCAAATGCCACAAAACTTTTTAGTGATTTTTTTCTAGACATAAGAGACCCTTGAAGCTTCGGGAGGGGATGAGAAGATGGAGTAGTGGCCCACGCGGCACCAGGGCGTGCTAGGGGGTAGGGCGCGCCCTAGTGGCTCATGGGGCCCACGTGGCTCCATTTGACCTAACTCCACCCCTATAAATTCTCTAAAATCAGGAAACCAATAGAGGAGTCCACGAAATACTTTTTCCGCCGCCGCAAGCCTTTGTTCTTGTGAGATCCCATCTGGGAACCTTTTTTGGCACTCTACTGGAAGGGGAATCGATCACGGAGGGGCTCTACATCAACCTTGATGCCCTTCCGATGATGCGTGAGTAGTTTACCATAGACCTTCGGATCCATAGTTAGTAGCTAGATGGCTTCTTATCTCTATTTGATCTTCAATACAATGTTCTCCCTGATATTCTTGGAGTCTATTTGATGTAATGACTTTTTGCGTTGTGTTTGTTGGGATCTGATGAATTGTTAGTTTATGATAAGCTTATCCATGAATATTATTTGAGTTTTCTCTAAACTCTTTTATGCATGATGGTTATAGCTTCGTATTTCTCTCCGATCTATTGATTTGGTTTGGCCCACTGGATTGACTTATCTTGTAATGGGAGAGGTGCTTTGTAATGGATTCGATCTTGCGGTGCTCAATCCCAGTGATAGAAAGGGACATGACACGTATGTATCGTTGCTATTAAGGGTAAAAAGATAGAGTTTATTCATGCATAAGTTTACTTTGTCTACATCATGTCATCTTGCTTAAGGCGTTATTCCGTTCTTTATGAACTTAATACTCTAGATGCATGCTAGATAGCGGCCGGTGTGTGGAGTAATAGTAGTACATGAAGAATCGCTTCAGTCTACTTGTCTTAGATGTGATGCCTATATACATGATCATTGCCTTGGATATCTTCATGATTATTTGCTTTTCTATCAATTTCCCAATAGTAATTTGTTTACCCACTGTATGCTATTTTCAAGAGAGAAGCCTCTAGTGAAAACTATGGCCCCGGGGTCTACTTCTATCATATATTAAAAATCCTAAAAATACCTTGTTGCAATCTTAATTTATTTATTTTATTTTGTATTTTGTTCGATCTATCTATCTATCACTATACAATTTAATCTTACAATTAACCGCCAAGGGATTGACAACCCCTTGTTCGGGTTGGGTGCAAGGATTTGTTATTTTGTGTGTAGGTACTGCTAACAAGTTGTTGCGTCATTCTCCTACTGGATTGATAACCTTGTTTCATAATTGAGGGAAATACTTATCTCTACTATACTGCATCATCCCCTCCTCTCTGGTGAAAAAACCCAACGCAACTCACAAGTAGGAGGAAGGATTTCTGGTGCCGTTGCCGGGGAGACATCATCAACTATCTATCAAGTACCTACCCATAAACTTTCATCTCCTTGCATTTATTTTTTTTTCCTTTACCTCTCATTTTTTATCTCCCCTACTTCTATTTTTTTTTTACAAAAATTACAAAAATATTTTCCTTTTGCCTTTTTGTTGTTTGCTTCTTTGCTTGCTTGTTATCTTGTTTGCGTAGTCACAATGTCTCAAGAAAATACAAAATTGTGTGATTTTTCTAATACTAATAATAATGATTTTATTAGTACTTTGATTTCCCCTCCCGCCGCTAGTGCATAGACTTGTGATATTAATGTTGCTTTGTTAAATCTTGTTATGAAAGAACAATTTTCTGGAAGCCCTAATCAAGATGCTGCATCCCATCTTAACACTTCCATAGAATTGTGTGATATGCAAAAGAAAAAAGATGTGGATAATGATATTGTGAAATTAAAATTATTCCCTTTCTCATTGCGGGATTGTGCAAAAAAAGGGTTTTTGTCTTTGCCACGAAATATTATCGATTCTTGGGATAGGTGTAAAGATGCTTTTATCACCAGGTATTTTCCTCCCGTGAAAATTATTTCCCTTAGAAATCGAATTATGAATTTCAAGCAACTTGAGCATGAACATGTTGCCCAATCTTGGGAAAGGTGAAATTAATGATAAGAAATTTCCCTACTCATGATTGAAATTTATGGATGATCATACAAAAAAAAATATGCGGGACTGAATTTTGTTTCTAGATATCTTTTAGATTCCGCTACGGGTGGTACTTTTAAGGAAATTACATTAGGAGAAGCTACTAAATTGCTTGATAATATTATGGAAAATATTCATAATGGCATACTGAAAGAGCTCTGATGCCTACTATGCTACTTTATCCTAGTAGACTCTTGTTGGGCCTCCAAGGACGGAGTTTTGTAGGACAGTAGCAATTTCCCTCAAGTGGATGACCTAAGGTTTACCAATCCGTGGGAGTGATATGTCTCCAACGTATCTATAATTTTTGATTGTTCCATGCTATTATATTATCTATCTTGGATGTTTCATATGCATTTTGGTACTATTTTATATCATTTTTTGGGACTAACCTATTAATCTAGTGCCCAGTGCCACTTGCTACTTTTTTCCTTGTTTTTGACTGTTTCAGAAAGGAATGTCAAACGTGGTCCAAACGGAATAAAACTTTTGCGATGATTTTTCTTGGACCATAAGAAACCCAAAGGACTTGGAGAGGAGGCCAGAGGAGTCTGAGGAGCCCACAACCCCTCAGGGGGCACCCTACACGGGGGCACCCCCTGGCTTGTGGCCCCCTCGAGAGTCCCCCAACCCTAATATTTGCTCTATAAATTCAAAAATATTCCCAAACCACGAGAAGCTTCCAAAAAAATACTTCTCCGCCACCGCAAGCTTCTGTTCTCATGAGATCCCATCTTGGGGCCTTTTTCGGCAATCTGCCGGAGGGGGATTCGATCACGGAGGGCTTCGACATCAACCTTACTTCCCTACCGATGATGTGTGAGTAGTTTACCACAGACCTACGGGTCCATAGCTAGTAGCTAGATGGATTCCTCATTGTTTGATCTTCAATACAATGTTCTCCTCGATGTTCTTGGAGTTTTATCCAATGGATCTTCTTTTGCAGTGTGTTTGTTGAGATCCGATGAATTTTGAGTTTATGATCAAATTATCTATGAATATTATTTGGGTCTTCTCTGAACTCTTTTATGGATGATTAAAATAGCTTTGTATTTATCTCCGATCTACTGATTTGGTTTGGCCAGCTAGATTTATCTATCTTGCCATGGGAGAGGTGCTTTGTGATGGGTTCAATCTTGCGTTGTCCTCACCCAGTGACATAGTAGAGGTAGCGAGGCACGTACTGCATTCTTGCCATTAAGGGTAAAAAGATGGGGTTTATATCATATTTCTTGAGTTTATCCCTCTACATCATGTCATCTTGCTTAAGGCGTTACTCCGCTCTTATGAACTTAATACTCTACATGCATGATGGATAGCAGTTGATGTGTGGAGTAATAGTAGTAGATGCAGGCAGGAGTCGGTCTACTTGTCACGGACGTGATGCCTATATTCATGAACATTGCCTTGAATATTTTCATAATTATTCGCTTTTCTATCAATTGCTCAACAGTAATTTGTTTACCCACCGTATGCTTTATTCAAGAGAGAAGCCTCTAGTGAAACCTATGGCCCCGGGGTCTATTTTCCATCATATATTTTCAGATCTATAAAACCAAAAACCCAAAAATACCTTGCTGCAATTTATTTGTTTTTACTTTATTTCATGTTTTAGTAATCTTTAATATCTATCTCTATCAGATCTCTTCCATGAAAGTGACTGTGAAAGGATTGACAACCCCTTTATCACGTTGGGTGCAAGTGTTTGTTTGTTCGTGTAGGTGCATATATTGGAGACTTGCTTGTACCTCCTACTGGATTGATACCTTGGTTCTCAAACTGAGGTAAATACTTACCTCTACTTTGCTACATCACCCTTTCCTCTTCAAGGGAAAAACCAACGCAAGCTCAAGAAGTAGCAGGAAGAATTTCTGGCGTTGTTGCGGTAAGGTTCTACATCAAGCCTACCAAGTACCTATCATAAACTCTCATCTCTTGCATTACATTATTCACCATTTTCTTCTCATTTTCCTCTCCTCCACTTCTAAAATGTTTTCATAAAAATATAAATATATTTGCCTTTTTATTTGCCTTCTTTCCGTTTGCCTTTTCATTTGCCCTTATGTCTTACTTGGTTTGTTTGACTGTTTGCTCATAATTGTGTATTTATTCAAAATCAGGAAGCAAAGAGTTTATGGATCCTCATCCACTTGCTAATATTTTTAAGAGATCCAATAATAATGAACCAACTGCTAGTGAGTTGAGTGCACTAGATTGTCTTTATGAAGTTTTTCTTGAAATTCATGAATCTGAATATTGTGATGAAGTGCTTAGAGGAAATTTATGAAGTGATTCACGATAGCTCCTTGAATGAAAATCATGATTGCAATGATTTTATTATAAATTCTATTAATGTCAATTGTGCTAATAATATGCAAAACCCCAAGCTTGGGGATGCTAATTTTGCTATGTCCACTACTTATTGTAATGATCATGATTGGGGTGATTCTTCTTATGATCTTGAAAATTTATTTAAGCCTCATGATGAATATGTTTGCGTTAATATTGAAAGTGGGTTTGGAAGAGTGTCAACTCTAGGTAATAATGATCCCACTACTTTGGATAATGATCAATCTTATGAAATTTTTGATAAAAGTGGGTTTGGAGAGGTCATGACTTTAGTTAATGTTAATCCCACTATATTGGAAGAGTGTCAACTTTGCATGCATGTGGATCATGTAGAGATTATGTTATGTGATAGCTATATTGTTGATTTTGAATATGATCCCACATGTAATTATTATGAGAGAGGTAAATATGGTTGTAGAAATTTTCATGTCACTAAATTACATCTTGTTATGTTGAGATTGCTATTGTTTCTTTCTTCTTCCTTGCATATGCTAATTTTTGCTTGTCTTGATAATTTGTTTGCTTATAAAGTTCCTACGCATAGGAAGTATGTTAGACTTAAAATTGTTTTTCACATGATATACACTACAAAAAAACCACTTCCTTGATGATACGTGTTTGTCATAGTAGGTTACGTTTTCTGTCATGCATGTACATCCATGATGATTTTATGACAAAATCAAGATAGTCATACCTGTGCTGTCCTAGAAGTGTTCCATGACAATACCAAAATTAAAATCACAGAAGTGTCCACTTCCATGACGATAAATGGCGCGTCATGGAAGTGCTTTTGTCAAGGGTAACCGAAACGTGGCATCCACCGTAACGGGTTGCCGATATGCTATCGGGTACGGTTTTGGACTCGATAACCCATTAACAGCCCGGACCAAGGGGGATTTTCCACATGTAAAATTATCATTGGCCATAGAAACCATGTGCCAGCATCGCAAAAGGACAGATGTCAACCGCCCAATGGAAAGTAGGCGCCTATGGTACGTCGACACGTGGATAGGCCCAACAATGGCCCATTTAGGTTAAAAAGGCTAGCCCAGTAAAAATTAGTGGGCTGGCCCATTAATGGCCTGCTTGCCGATGACCCACAAGTATAGAGGATCAATCGTAGTCCTTTCAATAAGTAAGAGTGTCAAACCCAATGAGGAGCAGAAGGAAATAACAAGTGGTTTTCATCAAGGTATTCTTTGCAAGCACTGAAATTATAAGTAACGAGTAGTTTGATATCAAGATAATTTGTAATGAGCAAGTGACGGTAATGGTATCAAAAGTGCAGCAAGGTAGCCCAATCCGTTTGAGGCAAAGGACAGGACAAAATGGTCTCTTATAATAAGCAAAGCGTTCTTGAGGGTACACGGGAATTTCATCTAGTCAATTTCATCATGTTGATTTGATTTGTGTTTGCTACTTTGATAATTCCATATGTGGGTGGACAGGTGCTTAGATGATGTTCTTACTTGAACAAACCTCCTACTTACGATTAACCCCCTCGCAAGCATCCGCAACTACAAGAAAATTATTAAGATAAAATCTAACCATAACATTAAACTTTTGGATACAAATCAGCCCCTTACGAAGTAGCGCATAAATTAGGGTTTAAGCTTCTGTCACTATCGCAACCCATCATCTAATAACTACTCCACAATGCATTCCCTTAGGCCCTAATATGGTTAAGTGCCATGTAGTCGACGTTCACATGACACCACTAAGGGAATCACAACATACATATCATCAAAATATCGAACACATACCAAGTTCACATGATTACTTGCAACAAGATTTCTCTCGTGACTTCAAGAACAAAAGTATGATAATCATGCTCAAGGTAAGAGGGGTATAAATAGCATAATGGATCTGAACATATAATCTTCCACCAAATAAACCATATAGTGATCGACCTCAAGATGTAACCAATACTTCTAGTCACCCACAAGCACCAATCTAAGGTTCCGGTACAAAGATTGAACACAAGAGATGAACTAGGGTTTGAGAGGAGATGGTGTTGTTGAAGATGTTGATGGAGATTGCCCTCCCCAAGATGGGAGATTTGTTGGTGATGACGATGCCGATTATTTCCCCCTTCGGGAGGGAGGTTCCCCCAGCGGAATCGCTCCGTCAGAGGGCAAAAGTGCTCCTGCCCAAGTTCTGCCTCGAGACGGCGGCGCTTAGTCCCGAAAGTCCTCCCTCGATTTTTTCTAGGTCAAAATGACTTAGATACCAGATGATGGGCACCAAAGGTGGGCCGAGGAGGGCACAACCCACTAGAGCACGTCTGGGCTCCCTGGCGTGCCAAGGTGGGTTGTGCCCACCTGGTGGGACCCTTCTGGTAGTTTTTTTGCTCCAATAATTATTAAATATTCCATAAAAAGTCTATGTGAAGTTTCAGCTTATTTGGAGTTGTGCGGAATAGGTAGCTCTAGTGTGCCTTTTCAGGTCTAGAATTCCAGCTGCCGGTATTCTCCCTCTTTGTGTAAACCTTGCATATTATGAGAGAAAGGCATTATAATTACTCCCAAAAGCATTATTATGAATGAAAACATTATAAATAACAGTAACAAAACATGATGCAAAATGGATGTATCAACTCCCCCAAGCTTAGATCTCGCTTGTCCTCAAGCAAAAAACCAAAATTGAAAAACATGTCCACATGCTTAGACAGAGGGAGAGGTGTCGATAAAGACAAAATACAGACATAGAAGCATCATGCACATTATTATAACAGCAAGGAACTTAAACATAGAGTTTTTATGACATAACTTTTATCATATAACTTGCGTCATATAACTTCTTATGAACAAGTAACGGTTCATCACAACATTGAAGTATAAAGCATAAACCTTATTGAAAACCAACAAACTATGTTCTCAATCAACTTTGCAACTACAATTCATCATATCTTTACGAAGGGTCACGTGTCGGAGCCTTTAGGCAAGTCCATATACTCAATCATCATATAATCTTCTATGATTGCTAACACTCACAGCGTACCCATGAATAAAAAGTTTCAACCAGACACATAGAAAGATAGGGGTTTATAGTTTTGCCACCCAACATACTCACCTCAAGGGTGATGTCAACAATAATAACTCATGCCTACTCATATCCAGCTGGATATATGTGCCTAGATCTTTCCTCACCACATGATGCTTGCCAAAGGAGAAAAATAAAAAGGAATAGGGGAGAAAACTTTAACTATGCATAAAACTAAAAGAAAGGCCCTTCGCAGAGGGAAGTAGAGGTTGCCATGTGCTTATTTGTTTGTATGCCAAATCCCTTAATGCAAAAGAACATCACGTTGTATTTCCCCTTATGATAGCAACATTTATTATGGAGTTTGTCTCTTTTATTCTTTTCCATAACAAGTTCGTACAATGCTTGATTTTCTCTTACACTAAATGATCCAACACATATATAAGCAATTTCTATTTCCTTATTGCTCCGATGACAACTTACTTGAAGGATCTTACTCAATCCATAGGTAGGTATGGTCGACTCTCGAAATAATATTTGGGTTAAGGGTTTTTGGATGCACAAGTAGTATCTCTACTTAGTGCGGATTTTTTGGCTAGAAAAGATATTGGGCAAGCACCATATGTTAAAGGATCTATGACAATATAACTTCTATGTGAATATGAACAAACATAAATCATTATGTTCTCTTGCCCAACGTCAACTATTTAGACACAAAATATTTAATGGGAGCTCACAATCATAAAAGATGCCCAAGATAGTGTATTTGCATGTGAATCTTCTCTTCCCTTATTAATTCTTTCATGAGTTGCATCATTGACCAATGCTATGTTTGTCGATCCCCAACAAATTTTACCACTTATAATCTTCCTTATGTGATGTTGTAACATCCCAATTTTCAATTTGGATGTTATACATAGATCATTCATATGCATTTCATATTTTATTGCATTTGGTTGTGATCCAAGAAATCTTAAGCAACTCAAGGACCCAAGGAGAGAGTTGGAGGTTTCATAAAATTTTCATCTTTGAATTTATTCAAATTTGAAAAAGTGGATCAATTTGATTTTCAACAATTTCTTTCCAATTATTTTAGTTCAATAAAAATAAATGAGATAAGATAAAATGACTTCTTCAAAACAGAGGGGAAATATTGGAAAAGAAATTTTGACATCAAATTATTATTTTTATTTGATATTTTATTTGAATTAGAGAAAAAACATGCATTTTTAAAAATTGCATTTAGTCCAGAAAAATGTTCATCTTGTCCCAAATATTAGGTAGGGATGGTGAAAATTGTTTCTGGAATTTTCAAATTTTTATTTTCATTTTTATTTATTAGGATTTTCTTTGCGGAAATCATTAAAAAAAGTTCCTGGGCCGGCCCGGCCGCAGCCGGGCCACGGCCCCGCAAACCGCCGCCGCCTTCCTCCCGCTCGGGAGAATCCCGACCGCCGCCGCCAGGGGAGTCCATCTCGGACTCCCGATCTGGCGACCCCTGGCCCAAGTCGCCTCGCCCCCCAAGCTTTATAAGCCGAGCCGCCGCCCTTCTCCACCTCGACCCGAGCCACCACCGCCGCATCCACCGCCCGCGCCACCACCACCCGCTCGCGCCGCTGCACCCGTGCCCCGCCGCCGCTGCTGCTGCATCGCCGCCGCCCGCCGTCTGCGCCGCATCGCGTCGTCGTCACCTCGCGCCGGAGCTGCCAGAGCCGTGCCTCGCCCCACCGGATCTCGCCGCAATCGAAAACCGCGGGTGGCGGTCAATTCCATTTAACCGGTATAAAACCGTCGGTGTTCTTTTTTGGTGTTTTTCGGTTAGTTAGGTTTAGATCGGTTTTTATTTTAGTTCGTTAGTTGACGAACATTCACCCTTTAGTTTCTTATAATGAACGAATCCGTTCGTTATGTTTTGTTAGCGGACGTTCGTCTGATAGATTTTTCTTTTTTAGTATTATTTTCGGCCAGGGACCTATCCATGAATAGTTTTCTCGCGATTTAGCCCCTGATCTTAAAACTAGCGTAACTTTTTGCTTGTTTATCCAAATTAGATGAAACCAACGCCTAAATCTTCGTAATGATCCCCTCTTTCCAGTAAACTAACTTGAACATTATTTTGACAAATTAAAATTTGATTTTAGTTTAGATTAGTATTTGATCTTGTTTCGTTTATATCTTGAGTTTCCAAGCTCCATTTTAGTTGATTCTTTTTGCATATCGTAGCTAATCACATGTACCTACTGATAAGATATAATCCTCATGAAAATAATGCTGTTAGGTTTTGTTTTCTATTTAGTTTATTCAGTTGCTTGTTTCGGGTTTTATTTGGATCTTTTATCGTTTTCTCTTTGTTTCGTTTGATTGATTGCTTATGTATGCTATTGTTTGTCTATGTTAGATTACCCGGAGTGTGAAGCTTGTTACTACGAATCTCTAGAGTTTGCGGATCGTCAGCAAGGCAAGTTACACTTTGATCATACTCTTCTATACCCATTGTTTACAATGCATTAGTTATGCCCCTCAAATATTTGCATGAGTAGGATTGGGAACATGTGGTTTGGTTGTATTACTTGAGGTAGGAACCTAATACCTTTGATCAACCTGAGAATATATGTTATCCTCTATTATTGCTTAGCCATGCTCGTAGACGGGGGTTGGTTCGCGATACATATGGAAGTTGTGAGAGTTATTAATCTTGGCTAACATTAAGGTGGCAACTTTAATACACATCTTGGTGGATTGGTTGGGGCACCTGGAGAAACCAGTGTTTGTCCATTTGGGAAATCCTGGAGTACCCGTGTGATTTTTCCTTGGTTCGCCACCCAGGCTCAAAGGGGTCATGTGATATTTCATGACTAGAAACTTCCGTGTGCAGCCACAAACCATTATGGGCTCTGGCATAGTTGTGTAAGTTGTATGAGCTCTCGAAGAGGTGGACTAGCAGATGTAGGGGAAAGTAGGTGTACCGGTTTGCCCGGAGTAGAGAGTTAATGCTTCATAAAGACTATGTCTCGATCTTCCGATCATGGATGCGGTCGAGTCTTGTGGGGAAAAGTGTGCAACCTCTGCAGAGTGTATAACCTAATCATGGTTAGTCGTGTCCCCGATTATGGACATCTTGAGTATTTGGAATTGGATATTATTGTGGTTCTCGTCACTCTTAAATTAATTGAATTTGGTTTAATGATGATACTTGTTTAATTGGGATTTGAGTTGGAGGAACCTTCTCAACTAATGGTACAACTTGGTAGTAAATAATATTTATTCCTTTGTTGTAGGGAAAACTAGCTTTATACAAAACCTTAAACTTAGAGCCTCCACCACCCAAATATTGCATGTAGATGTAGTTCTTGCATTCATTTCTTTATAGTGTAACTTTGCTAGCATATTCAATGTGCTAACCTGCACGGCTGCGATGTCTCATGTTGCAGACTTCTCAGACAAAGAATAAGGTGCGATAGGTCGTTGTCATGCACTTAGCTATGCCGGCGGAGTTGATGGAGTCATTTGCCTTTGAAGCTTCCGCAGTTATTTAGTTTAGATGGCCTTCAGCCATATTATTTTGTGTAATCATATTCTTTATGAGGATCTCGATGTAATAAGTGTGTGATTGAACTCTGCTATAATTCCTCGAGTACTGTGTGTGTCAGCATTACCGATCCAGGGATTACTTTTAAGCACAGAGACTTCGGTCCATTGGGATCATGGTCGCTACAAGATGGTATCAAAGCACACGCTGACTGTAGGACGCAACCACTAGGATAAGCCACATGATTACCCTTCTCTGCTCATTTCTAATTCTCCTCTATTTGTACTCTATAGATGGCTGACCCCAGGAACAAGTTCACTTAGCTAGATGACGACACCCCTTTCGAACGACACTTGAAGGAAGTCACTAAGTATCTTAACATGGGATTACCAAGCTTCACTAGGACTTTCTCTGCAACTTTACCGGAAGAGGAGCGCTGGACGCATATGTGAAGTGTACCACAAGGAGCTTGAAAACACTATCTATCAGATATGTGGGCGCCGAGACGAGGAATGGGAGATGATTCATACCATGAAGGATGGATCAATTGCAGCTTACATTCAGGAGATGGGTGATCACATTCGCCGAGACGAGAACTAGATGTGCTCCATCATGAAGAAGACCAAGAAGCTGATGAAGAAGAATATCGAGCTAGAAGAGGAACTCAAGTCAACATGCGATGGATATGAAGAAGATATTGTTGTACTACTGGAGAAGCATGAAGACTTGAAGAGGAAGCTAGGACTACCCATGGAGAACCATAAGCAAGAACCTGAAGTGGAGATCCGTTCGGAGGACTACATCATCTTGGACGACACTCACACGGACAGTGATGCAAATGATGACAGTGATGACGACTACGTAGACGAAGCTGGAGCAGATATCATGGAGTCTTCCACCGATCAAAATTCTAGACCACCACCATGTTACTAGTAGTATTCTCCCAAGTAGTTAGAATCGATCGTTTTGTAATAGTTGTTAGATCGTTTGTGTGAACCTTGTTTGATATTGAATGAAGTGAACTGATTGTATTTGCCTCATGTGCATATGGGTAGTGAAATATCTCTTAGACCTTATTCTATTCTATTTTCTCACCCCTTCTAACCCATCAGATGCCTCCGAGACGTGACACCGGATTCGTGTTCCCACCGGAGCTCACCCAGTTGATCCAGCAGCAGAATGCCTTGATGCAGATGCTAGTTCAGAACCAGAACCAAGGAAACAACAACAACAACCCACCACCACCACCCCCTGTTGAAAACCTAGCCCATTTTCTGAGGTTGAACCCGCCGGTGTTCTCTAACAGCACTGAGCCGATTGTTGCAGATGATTGTCTCCGCAAGATTGGGAGGGAGCTGACTACTTCAGGATGCACAGATGCGGAGAGAGTGCGCTTTGCCGCACATCAGCTGGATGGACCCGCAACATCTTGGTGGGGGAATTTCACTACCACTTATCTCATTGATATAGTTGCGTGGGATCAGTTTCAGCAGGCATTCCGCACTGCACATGTTTTAGCAGGAGCTATGAGCATGAAGAAGCGCGAGTTTCGCAACTTGCGCCAAGGGAGTCGTACAGTGGGATGGTATGTGGATGCGTTTAGCAAGTTAGCGTGATATGCCCCTGATGATGTGGCCACAGATGTCGTGAAGCAGTAGAAGTTTCTTAAGGGATTAAATGATGAGCTGTGTATGCATTTGATGGTGGCAACCTTCAACAACTACCAGGAGTTGGTAGACAGGGCCCTCATGATAGAAGGCAAGCAGCAACAAATTCATAACCTCAAGAGGAAGTATGGACAGGGGAGATACACTTCTAGAGCTCAGCAGAAGCCTCGCTATTCCCCGTACTCGGGAGGACATACTCATAACCATGGAGGCCATAACCATGGAGGACATACACACAATGGAGGAAGTTCGTACAACCATAGTGGCCCAAAGAGTGGCAATGGGAATGGAGGAAGCAATAGTCAGAATCGTTCCAACCCCGCAACGCCAGCCAAGAGGGATCTGAGTCACATTATTTGTTTCAAGTGCGGGAAGACTAGACATTATGCCACTGAATGTCCTCAAGCAAAGAATGGAAATGGCAATGGAAGTTCTGCAAAGAAGCCCAACCCCTTCACCAAAGGTCAGGTGAACCAAGTCAGTGTGGAGGAGATTGAGGAGCAACCCGACGCAGTTGTCGGTAAGTTTTTGATTAATGCATTTACAACACTTGTTCTTTTCGATACTGGTGCATCTCATTCATTCATATCAAGGGGATTTGTGGATAAGTATAAGTTGCCAACAGTAGCCCTTAAGTCACCAACGTTAGTAAGTTCCCCAGGAGCGGAGTATATGGCTAGTAGGGGATGCTATCAGTTGCCAGTAACCATAGGTAGAGATGTTTTCCCCACCGACCTGATTGTCCTGGAGTCACAAGAATTGGATGTGATACTAGGCATGGATTGGCTATCCAAGTATGAGGGAAACATCGATTGAGCCAGTAAATCAATTCTTCTCACCACCCCGGAAGGAAAGAGGATCAAGTATGTGTCTAGGCACGTGCCGAGGAGGACTCAGGTGAATTCCTTATCCGGAGTTGTCCAGGAGGAAGTACCAGTGGTGAAGGATTGTCCCAATGTATTTTCGGAAGAGTTACCAGGCATGCCACCAGATCGAGACATTGAGTTTCTGATTGAGTTATTGCTAGGACGGACTAATATCCAAGAGACCGTATCGGATGCCCGCAAATGATTTGGAGGAAATTAAGAAGTAGATTAAGGATTTACTAGAGAAAGGTTATATTCGACCAAGTTCATCACCTTGGGGAGCCCCAGTGCTTCTAGTGGAGAAGAAGGATGGATCTTTGAGGATGGTTGTTGATTATCGTGTGTTGAATGAGGTGACGATCAAGAACAGATACCCTCTGCCGATGATCAATGATTTGTTTGACCAGCTGCAAGGAGCTAAGGTTTTATCCAAGATCGATCTTCGATCAGGTTATCACCAGTTGTAGATCCGAGAGCAGGATATACCTAAGACAACGTTTACCTTGAGGTATGGGCTATATGAGTATGCAGTTATGTCATTTGGTTTGACTAATGCCCCTGCCTATTTCATGAGTATGATGAACAAGGTGTTCATGGAGTTTTTGGATAACTTCGTCGTGGTGTTCATTGATGACATATTGGTCTACTCGAAGAATGAAGAAGAGCATAAGGAACATTTGCGTTTGGCTCTCAAGAAGCTCAGGAACATCAGTTGTATGCCAAGTTCAGCAAATGTGAGTTTTGGTTTAAGGAAGTTGGATTTCTCGGACATGTTATATCTGGAGAAGGAATAGCAGTAGACCATACCAAGGTTGCTTCTGTCACTAAATGGTTGGCACCCACCTCAGTGGGCGAGATCAAAAGTTTTCTTGGGCTCGCAGGTTATTACCGGAGATTTATTGAGATTTTTTCCAAGATTGTGAAGCCCATGACGGAGTTATTGAAGAAGGACACCAAGTTTAAATGGATTGAGAATTGTGAGGCCAGTTTTCAATTGTTGAAGAAACCTTTGATTACAACCCCAATGTTGATTCTCCCAAACATACGCAAAGTTTCCAAGTGTATTGCGACGCTTCACGTCGAGGACTTGGAGGTGTGCTTATGCAGGATGAAAGAGTTGTTTCATATGCCTCACGACAACTTTGACCTCATGAGTTGAATTATGCTACGCATGATTTGGAGTTAGCAGCCGTAGTGCATGCGCTCAAGACATGGAGACATTTTCTCATCGGTAGCCGTTGTGATGTATATACGGATCATAAGAGTTTGAAGTAGATCTTCACGCAGAAGGAGTTGAACCTCGGGAAAATGAGATGGTTGGAGTTCATAACGGATTATGACATGAGATTGCATTATCATCCAGGAAAGGCCAACGTCGTAGCCGATGCGTTGAGCTGCAAGAGTTATGTTAACACTCTCATAACCGGAGGGTTACCTAAGGAGTTAGTAGACGACTTTCGAGAACTACGTTTGGAGATAGTTCCGAGAGGTTATGTTGCAACATTGGAAATTCAGTCCACTTTGTTGGGTAAGATCAGAGAAGCCCAGAATACGGACAAGGAGATTGCTGAGATAAAGGAAAGGATGAGTAAAGGAAAGGCTAAAGGATTTTGTGAGGATGAGCACGACACTTTATGGTTTGAGGATCGTATATATGTGCCTAATGACCCTGAGATCAGGAAGTTGATTCTTTAGGAGCTCATGAGTCGCCTTACTCGGTTCACCCAGGCAACACCAAGATGTATCTGGATTTGAAGGAAAGTTTCTGGTAGACAGGAATGAAGAAGGATATTGCCGAGTATGTAGCAGTATGTGATGTATGTCAGAGAGTAAAGGCAGAGCATCAGAAACTAGCGGGGTTATTATAGCCTTTGCCGATACCCGAATGGAAGTGGGATAAACTTGGCATGGATTTTATCACTGGATTATCCAGAACTCATTGAGGCTATGACTCTATCTGGGTTGTAGTTGATTGCTTGACGAAAGTATCCCATAGTGAAGACAACTTATACGAGTGCTAAGTTGGTGAAGATATACATGACCAGGATCGTATGTCTGCATGGAGTTCCGAGGACCATCGTATCAGATAGAGGAACACAGTTTACTTCAAAGTTTTGGAATCAGTTGCATGAAACTTTGGGTACCAGGCTAGAGTTCAGTACAACCTTTCATCCATAGACAGATGGACAGACCGAGAGAGTCAATCAGATTCTGGAGGATATGTTGAGAGCTTGTGCGCTAGATTATGGATCTAGTTGGGATGACAATTTGCCCTATGCAGAGTTCTCCTATAACAACAGTTATCAAGCCAGTTTGAAGATGGCCCCTTTTGAAGCTTTGTACGGAAGGAGGTGCAGGACACCATTATTGTGGGATGGAGTTGGAGATAGACAATTGTTTGGACCAGACTTAATCAGAGATTCTGAGGAGAAGGTTAAGTTGATTCGAGACAGACTCAAGGTAGCCCAGTCCAGGCAGAAGAGTTATGCGGATACTAAACGCAAGGACGTAGCCTATGAAGTTGGAGATAGAGCATATCTTCATGTGTCCCCACTTTGAGATTTAAACGTTTTGGAGCCAAGGGAAAGCTAGCACCATATTTTGTGGGACCATACAGAGTTTTGGAACGCATGGGAGAAGTTGCGTACAAGTTGGAATTGCGTCAGGAGTTCATGATGTGTTTCACGTTTCCCAGTTGGAGAAGTGCCACGCGGAGATGGCTGATATTCCTCTGAGAGATACAGTGCCATTGGAAGCAATTCAGTTGGATAGTGATCTGACCTATGAAGAGAAGCCAGTTAAGATTCTCGAGTTTTCCAGCCGTGTTACTCGCAGCAAGGTTATCAAGTTTTGCAAATTTCAGTGGAGCCACAATACCGAGGAGGAAGCTACCTGGGAGCAAGAAGAAGACCTCTGCAAGGACCACCTGCACCTTTTTGCTGACCAGCCCGAATCTTGAGGGCGAGATTCATCTTAAGAGGGGTAGGTTTGTAACATCCCAATTTTCAATTTGGATGTTATACATAGATCCAATTTGGATGTTATACATAGATCATTCATATGGATTTCATATTTTATTGCATTTGGTTGTGATCCAAGAAATCTTAAGCAACTCAAGGACCCAAGGAGAAAGTTGGAGGTTTCATAAAATTTTCATCTTTGAATTTATTCAAATTTGAAAAAGTGGATCAATTTGATTTTCAACAATTTCTTTCCAATTATTTCAATTCAATAAAAATAAATGAGAGTAGATAAAATGACTTCTTCAAAACAGAGGGGAAATATTGGAAAAGAAATTTTGAAATCAAATTATTATTTTTATTTGATATTTTATTTGCTATTTTATTTGAATTAGAGAAAAACATGCATTTTAAAAATAGCATTTAGTCCAGAAAAATGTTCATCTTGTCCCAAATATTAGGTAGGGATGGTGAAAATTGTTTCTGGAACTTTTAGAATTTTATTTTTATTTTTATTTATTAGGATTTTCTTCACGGAAATCGTTTAAGAAAAAAAGTTCCTGGGCCGGCCCAGCCGCCGCCGCCTTCCTCCCACTCGGGAGAGTCCCGACCGCCGCCGCCAGGGGAGTTCGGCTTGGAATCTCGATCCGGCGACCCCTGCCCCAAGTCGCCTCGCCCCCAGGCTTTATAAGCCTAGCCACCGCCCCTCTCCACCTCAACCCGAGCCACCGCCACCGCATCCACCACCAGCACTACCGTCGCCCGCTCGTGCCGCCGCACCCGCGCCCCGCCGCCGCGGCTGCTGCGCCGCCGCCGCCCGCCGTCCACGCCACCTCGCGTCGCTGTCGCCTCGCGGCGGAGCCACGCCTTGCCCCGTCGGATCTCGCCGCCATCGAAAACCGCCACCGTCGGTCAATTCCGGTTAACCGGCATAAAAACGTCGGTTTTCTTTTTCGGGTTTTTACGGTTAGATAGGTTTAGATTGGTTTTTATTTTAGTTCGTTAGTTGACAAGCGTTGACCCGTTAGTTTCTTATAACAAACGAATTCGATCGTGATGTTCTGGTAGCGGATGTTTGTCCGATAGATTTTTCCTTTTTAATTTTATTTTCGGCCAGAGACCTATCCGTGAATAGTTTTCTCGCGATTTAGCCCCTGATCTTAAAACTAGCGTCACTTTTTGCTCATTTATCCAAATTAGATGAAACCAACACCTAAATCTTTGTAACGATCCCCTCTTTCCAGTAAACCAACTTGAACATGATTTTGACAATTTAAAATTTGAGTATAGTTTAGATGAGTATTTGATCTTGTTTCGTTTGTATCTTGAGTTTCGTAGCTCCGTTTTTGTTGATTCTTTTTGCAAATCGTAGCTAATCACATGTAGCTATTGATAAGATCTAATCCTCATGAAAATAATGTTGTTATGTTTTGTTTTCTATTTAGTTTAGTCAGTTGCTTGTTTCAGGTTTTATTTGGATCTTTTCTCGTTTTCTCTTTGTTTCGTTTGATTGATTGCTTACGTATGATGATGTTTGTCTATGCTAGATTACCCGGAGTGTGAAGCTTGTTACTACGAATCTCTAGAGTTTGTGGATGGTCAGCAAGGCAAGTTACACTTTGATCATACTCTTCTATTCCCATTTTTTTACTATGCATTAGTTATGCCCCTCAAATATTTGCATGAGTAGGATTGGGAACATGTGGTTTGGTTATAGTACTTTAGGTAGGAACCTAATACATTTGATCACCCCGGGAATATACGTTATGCTCTATTATTGCTTAGCCATGCTCATAGACAGGGATTGGATCACGATACACATGGAAGTTGTGAGAGTTATAAATCTTGGATAACATTAAGGTGGCAACTTTAATACACATCTGGGTGGATTGGTTGGGGCACCTGGAGAATCTAGTGTTTGTCCATTTGGGAAATCCTGGAGTACCCGTGTGATTTTTCCTTGGTTCGCCACCCAGGCTCAAAGGAATCATATGATGTTTCATGACTAGAAACTTCCGTGTGCAGCCACAAGCCATTATGGGCTCTGGCATAGTTGAGTAAGTTGTATGAGCTCTCGAAGAGGTGGACTAGCAGATGTAGGGGAAAGTAGGTGTACCGGTTTGCCCAAAGTAGAGAGTTAATGCTTCAGAAAGACTATGTCTCGATCTTCCGATCATGGATGCAGTCGAGTCTTGCGGGGAAAAGTGTGCAACCTCTGCAGAGTGTATAAACTAATCATGGTTAGCCGTGTCCCCGGTTATGGACATCTTGAGTATCTGGAATTGGATGTTATTGTTGATCTCATCACTCTTAAATTAATTGAATTGGGTTTAATGATGCTTGTTTAATTGGGATTTGAGGGTGAGGAACCTTCTCAAATAATGGTACAACTTGGTAGTAAATAAAATGTATTTCTTAGTTGTAGGGAAAAACTAGCTTTATGCAAAACCTTAAACTTAGAGCCTCCACCAGCCAAATATTGCATGTAGATGTAGTTCTTGCATTCATTGCTTTACAGTGTAACTCTGCCAGCATATTCAATGTGCTGACCTACACGGCTGCAACGTCTCATGTTGCAGACTTCTCAGACGACGAATAAGGTGCGATAGGTTGTTGTCATGCACTCAGCTATGCCGGTGGAGTTGATGGACTCATTTCCCTTCGAAGCTTCCGCAGTTATTTAGTTTAGATGGCCTTCAGCCATATTATTTTGTGTAATCATACTCTTTATGAAGATCTCGGTGTAATAAATGTGTGATTGAACTCCGCTATAATTCCTCGAGTACTGTGTGTGTTAGCATTACCGATCCAGGGATGACATTTAACCACAGAGACTTCGGTCCATTGGGATCATGGTCGCTATAGATGTCATTACTTACCATAAGATTAGCAGATGATCTTTTTCATTTATTTATTCCTTTCCTTTTTTTTATTAAAACATAAAACTTTAACTAATCGTTATTACATAACTTGCACACGATTACATAGAGAGACCACTAAGAAAACACTCAAAAAGAAAGGATCGACCTAAGCTTTTATTCAACTAGATCAAAAGATAACTAAGGATCGAACTAAAAATAGATAAAAGCAAAGATAGTGGTGATGATACGATATCGGGGCACCTCCCCCAAGCTTGGCACAAGCCAAGAGGAGTGTCGATACCATGAACTCAAGTCTCCTTTGGTGATGAAGAACGTGGTGGTGGTGTGGTAGCGATCTTATCTTCTGGTTTCCATGGCAGAGGCTCACCATCATAGGAAGAAGAGTGAGTCTCACGCGTCCTGCAACTACAAGCCAAACTCATACCTTTAAACCTTGCCACATATTCAAAGACTTGGTTTTGGAGATCGTACATATGGCTTTGGAGAAAGTTGATTTGCTCGTTGAAGGTGAAGATGATGTACTTCATGGATTTGCCATCCACCTTGAGAACGGGTGTAGTCCAGGATCATGAGGTGATTGGCATTGAGTCCATGTTCCACCATCCCCTTGCACTTGAACATGTCCTGCTCCATAGCTTCAAGCCTGGTGTCCATGGTCCCCTTCTCCTTGGGGCCCTGGACGTCCCAGATGTGGAGCACCCCTCACGTATCTCAATGGCCTGAGGGTGCTGCATCACCTCCCGCAAATACGGGTTGATGATGTTCTTGAAGAACTTGTCCTTGGAGGAAGTCAAAGTGGCCATAGCAACCTAGATCTGCCAGAAAATAGCAAGAAAAGAATACAGAAGATTTCTCCGCGATACATTGGCCAATATGTTCGGGGGGTACATAAAGATTTTTTATCTTGGGAAACAAGCAAACGGAAGAAAAATGGAGTACGGAAGGTAACCGAGGTGGGCACAACCTACCTGGGCACGCCTGGGGGCCCTGGTGCGCCCTAGTGTCTTGTGCCCACCAGGGTTTTCTTCCTGGTTGTTTCTTATTCTCCTAACTTTTGATATATTCCAAAACTGACAAAAAATATTTTTGCAGATTTTTCGGAGTCCATTTATGTCGCGGGAAACCACGACCACCTATGGGACCAAGAGGCCCCTTTGCTGGTTTGGCAGGGGGGAGTCATGTTGCACAAAGAACAGACGAACGTGAGGCAGCACGACAGAGATCACACGGGCAGTTTTACCCAGGCTCGGGCCCCCGTGAGGCGTAAAACCCTACTCCTGCTTTTGGTGGATTGATGGTGGAAATGTGGTGGCGGAGCATAGTACACTTGCGTGGCAAGGGTTGCCTCAGGGCGGTAGCGACTATGCACGTATGGGGGTGTGAGTTATCCAACCTTCTAACCTCGTTTTACGGTTGCCAAGGGCCTCCTTTTATAGATCAAGGGGTCACCACAATGGCAAGGTAGTCATTATGCATTGATATGATAGCAAACAGTGCTATCATACCTAACTCTGTGGGCTGACAGTGCGCATTTAATGCACCGCTTTACGTCGCATCGTTGGTTGCCTGGCAAGGCTTGCCGGGCTATCTTGCCAGCTCCACGCCTGCTTGTTTGACACGTCGTAGGACGGGTGTCATCTGTGGGTTTTTCCTGTAGAGAGAGGCTGACATGTGGCGAATGGCTGCCACTTAATCACTATGCGGCTTGATACCGCACTGATCAACAATGTGAGTCATGGTGGAGTGGTTGGTGAGGTGATTCGGCCTTCGCAAGTCCTGGCAGGCCCTGCCGGGACGCCTTGGTCATCTTCTTCTGGGGGTGGCCTCGTCCCTTGTCGGGCTCGCCTGCCCGGCAAAGGAGGCCTTTCTCTTGACGATATCTTGCTTCTCTGGCTTGGTCTTGGTCCCTTTGACCTGCTTGTTGGTCCTTCGAATCTCTTGGTTTCTTGTACTCTGTCTTGGGTTGGTGCTTCAATCTTGATCCCGTGCCTCTGCACAGTCAGGAAATAGAGCCAGGGTTTGTTGCACCGACAGAAGCCCCCAGGCCTGCCCGAGCACGGTGCCAAGCGTCGTCGGGGTAGGGCCTAATAAGTGTACAGGCAGAGTTGCTGAAGAGGCTGATCTCTTGAGATCTTCTTTGCTTCTTCATTAGCCTTGATTTCGGGCCAGTTTCCGGTTTCCCCGCGCGTCATGTAAAGCCAATGGTGGTGGGGGCGCTCCAGTAATGGCCCGTGAATGACTTTAATGCATGGGGTAGAAACTGCCAATTCACTCTTCCCACCACGCCCATATCCTTAGCCACGTATGTTGTATGCATCGCGCGGGGTAGGTAATGGAGGCGCGTGGTGCGGGAGAGTATAATGGCGAGGGCCTGGCTTCCTCGAATTGGTGGAGGAGGGCGGTGGTTACCTGCTGAGGGAGCAACTTATCTCCCCGACCCGCCTATAAAAGGAGGGGTGGAGGATGGTGGAGTCATCCATTCTCGTACTCTTCTTCTCCTCTGTCTTCTGCTCCTGCTGGTCATGTTGAAGAGGAGATCCTGGGGCCAGCCCCCGGGCTTTTGGTTGGGGTGAGCGCTGCCAACTGCCAGTGCTGGCGCTTGCGGAGTGAACCTGGTCCTTGCTGTGACAGATCTCCTGGTTCCTTTGAAGCTTAGCCTAGAGGCGGGGCTGGAGATCATTGGTTATCCCAGCACTGCCTCTCCTAGAAGCCTTGGAGCCGATGTGGAGAGGTGCACCTTCCTGGCTGCCAAGGTGGGAAGTAGTGCGCCTCAAGCCCCTTGGCTGTCTTGTCCGCTAGCCGTCTCTCCGAAGAAGGCGCCAGATTGGAGTCTTGGCCCTCCCCCGGAACGGCGTTGATGAAGGCGAAGCCAGGGGAGAAGGAGAAGTTGGGAGGCAGGCCGTCCAGTATGTCGGCATCCTGGATATGGGGGTATCCATCCCTGCCTGTGGCCCACCATGTGGCTCCATCGACGGCCTGGTACGGCCCAGCTTCAACATCAGCAACTCAAGACCCTCGCGAGGGGCCAGGCCTCGCGAGGCGGGCGACGCCAAGACCCCCGAGGGGATCGGCCTCCTTAGGCTGGCTCCCGAGGGGCGGAGAGTTCTATGCAAGGTTTACTTCATGAGTCTTAGCTGACGTGGGTGATGACGACCAAGGCCAGGCAGGCGCAGAGCGTAGGTTTCCTCTTCGGTGCAAGGGAGGTAGGCCGCAGGCGCAGAGTCCTGAGGAATCAACCAAAGCTTTCCATTCTGGTGCAACAAGACCAAGACCGCCAGGACGGCAGGACGGAGGTCATCGATGAGCCTACCGCAGCGTCATGACCAGAGGCTTTTCGCAGGCAAAGACTACTTTTGTCAGGATAAGCTGTACTACTTGTCCCCTTTCAAATCCGGTCGTTGTGGGATCCCTTCCCGCCAACATTTGGGAAGAGGACCAAGGCCACTAAGTAGGACTAGCTACCACCATAGAGGCAAGACAAGTCGAACTATCTCACACCTCACCAGCTCCCTTGAGCTCAAGAACACCTCACCTCCTAAGGCGAGTTCATCCACTGTACTAGTTCATCCTCAGCCCTCCGAGGCAATCCACCAAAAACGCTAGAGTAGGGTATTACACCGCAAGGTGGCCCGGACCAGGATAAACTGATGTGTCTCTTTGAGCTTGTCGCGCTAGGCTTAGGAGGATCGCAAGTAGGCAGGCTGTGTAGGTGAGATCTCCGCACGCACCCCAGAGTTTGAACCTCTCAAGGGTTTGCGGAACCCGTGATCCGACATTTGGCGCACCGGGTAGGGGTGCGTCAGAATCTTCTACCACGACCGCTAGATCGCGCCGCTGGCCCCGATGGTGGGCGCTCCTCCGTTGACCCAGCCGGCACGCGCTCCCGAAGAAGCACCGAGGTTGCGCTGCTTCAACCTCTCCCTATGGCAGGTGCAGTGGCCGCCCAAGTTCCGACCGGAGATGCCGCCACGTTATGATGGCACGGCGGATCCGGCCGTATTTCTTAAGCATACGAGAAGGCAATCTGGGCGGCCAGCGGAGACGACAAGGTGAAGGCCAACTGGCTCCCCATGGCCCTTGTGGGCGCACTGCGCGCCTGGTTACTCAACCTATCGGTGTCCTCGGTGGTCTCCTGGGAAGAGCTGCGCGACCTCTTCCTCACCCGCTACGTGGCACCGACGCCCCCAGTCGTTGCAGCTCTCCTAGGTGGCTCGCAAGAACCACCCTCCGACCGCCACATCAAGCAGTTCTACCGGCGAGTAAGTGCCGCCTAGGCGGGCTCGGGGGCTCCCCCGGGTTGGACAGCGCCCAAGGCCGACCTCACCTTCAGCCTCGAGGATCATTCTGCTGCCACGACGGGAGCAGGCGTGCTCCCAATGCTTTGCACCCCCACCATCTGCAACGTGGCTATCACCAGAACCGTCATCAACGGCGGAGCCGGCCTCAACATGCTCTCCCCGGAGGCATTCGGCCTGCTGCACGTGCCGCCCAGCCGGCTCCGCCCCTCCAAGCCTTTCTCCAGGGTCGGCGGCTGCTCCACTAGCCCCCTGGAGCAGATCCGCCTTCCTGTCACCTTTGGAACCCGCGACAACTACCGCACCGAGCTCATCGACTTTGACTTCGCCAGGATTGACCTGCCATACAATTGCATTCTGGGGTACCCGGCCTTGGCCTAGTTTATGGCTGCAACCCACCCAACATACAACCTCATGAAGATGCCCGGCAGCAACGGTGTCCTCACGGTGGCGGGGGACACCAAAGGTGCGCTGCAGGCCCTCAAGCTTGCCCTCAGGTCAGCCACATCTGCGCTCCCCAATGAGAAAGGGGGTCAGGAGGCCCCAGAAGCAGCGCCGGCCAAGAAGAAGCAATTATTCTCCCAAGACCAAGCCGAGACGAAGCAAGTGCCGGTCTGTGAGGATGGAGTGGCCAGCGCCACCTTCACCATAGGGGCTGGCCTCCCTCGGGACCTAGAGGAGGCATTGGTCAACTTCCTGCGAGTCAACAAGGATGTATTCGCTTGGGAACTGTCGGGGATATACCCCGCGGTATGACCCGGCCAGATGCATAACCCGGCCGGACTTGTCGACTCACTAATGGCCCGCCCTGACTGGACGACTCACAAGTGATCCGCCTGAACCTGGCGACTTATGGGTGACCTGGCAAGCGGATCATAGGAGCGACAAGACTCGGAGGCCCAAGAGGCTCAAGGCCCAGAAGGCCGGCTTACGTTATGGTAGGCCAGCTTAAGAGGAAGGAAGCAAGACCCGGACTTGTATTTAACTTGTAAGAGAAGATAGACTAGTCCTAGTCCTACTAGGACTCCACATGTAACCCGCCCCTCTAGCTTATATAAGGAGGGGCAGGGCTCCCCAAAGAAGGGCGGCAACAAGAACAATCTCTAGGGCTAGACACAAAGAGCCGGCTTACCGGCGACTCTCTCATGATCATAATGAGACCAAGCCACAAACAGCATGTAGGGTTATTACCGGATGATGTTTCCCGGGGCCCGAAGCTGTCTAAATCCTTGTCTTGCGTGTTGCGACTCTCATCCCGATCAACCCCTCTCAAGCTACCGCATAGATGCGTTGGCCTCACGACTAAGTCCTGACACTAAGGACATCTGACGTGTTAATTCCACGACAGTTGGCGCCCACCGTGGGGCATGCGCACGGTGGTGTTGAGTTCTTGGAGGGATCTTTTAAGGGATTGAGAAGCTTGTGGTATGTCAGATGAAAAAGCACCAGCATGAAAAGCACGCGGGATAACCCGGCGTGGGACAGCCTTGGACAAAGCCAGCACATTCATCGGCTTATATTCAGAGTTATGGTTGATTTTGAGGTTGGCAGATGCAAGTTTGAAGATTGAGAGCTTTCCTACTCGGGTTACGGGGTGGATACACCGAAACCTACGCGAAGCAATCCTGCGCCGTGGTTAAATCGCCGTAGCCTCTTGTTTTCCTCCAATGGATCAAGCTAGATACACGTATGCAAAAGGGAGTAATACTGGAGTACTAATCCACGGAAGAATCAATCAGCAAGTCACGTCAATGTGCAGTAACAAATACGTCAAGCCGGCGTCAAGTCAAGATCGATCTGGCAGTACTACTTTTTCACAAAGGTGAAATCAGACCCGGATTCCCCGCGCCGAGCCGGCCGCGGCCTGTCCTCATCTTGCTGACCCGCCTGTTTCTGCGAGTTAGCCCGGCCGGTTCGCTGCTACAAAAAAAAGAGAAAAAAACGCCCCTGACTGATTTGTTCACTGCAAGTTGCAATTCCTGCGTCCATGGTCTTTGCTACTCCCAAGAAGAAAAATTGCCGCAGTGCACGCCTGACTACTACCGGAGGCTGAGAGGAGTCACAAGTTCATATTGGTTTTTCTCCAAATCGCTACCTCTACCTAAGGAAACTACCATGTTTACCTTACAAGTCAAAGAGGAGAGCGATACGGTCAGCTACTTTTTCATAAAAAGGGAGGAAAAGAAGAATATGACTTGGAGGAAGACACGGACTGAGTCAACACAGGCAGCTACGACCCGGGGAGTGGACGCGGACACGGTCTCCGCTGTTGCGGCCACGGCCAAGGCCTCGCGCTAAGCATTGAATTTTCAAGGCATCTCACACGAGAAGTGCTACCACAGGTTGCCATTCCAAATAACGTGAGACCTTTTTTAGTCTGTATATGGATCATCTGTCCGATGGACAACTGACGAACGGTGGCACACAGATCATTTACCGTCCAGATCATCAGGTGATATCCATCCAGTTTACTTTTATCAGTACTTAGTAAATTTTTTGAAAACAACCACTCTGCACTATAGTGTTGTTATATACAGCCGTCGTCCCTGTGGCCTGGTCTACATCAATGTGCCAGCCGGCTTACAAAACGCAACGGCCGACTCGCCCGTCCGCACCGCCTTACAACGCCAGACGACTCGCCCGTCTGCCCTCGTGGCCGGTTCACGTGTCTGTGCCAGCTTACAAACGTCGCGGCCGACTAACCCGCCCGCACCGGCTTACCACGCCGCGGCCGGTTCACCCGGCAATTATTTATGACAAAAAGTGATATTACTCAACGGACTCCCGCACCGGCTTACAACGCCGTGGCCGTCTTTCGTGACCGCGCCGGCTTACAACGCCGTGGCCGTCTATCGCGACCACGCCGGCTTACAACAAGGAGGACAACGCCGTGGCCGTCTTTCGTGACCGCGCCTGTCTGTGTGAGCTGTTCATTGAGTATGAGCAAGTCACTACTTGGGAAGCCCGGTTTCTCTTCCAACAAATTGGAGGCAAATTATCATATATTATCAGCCGTCGTCTGCATTGGATGGTTCAATGGGCAGGCGCCAAGTCGCCGCCACTACAGTTTGGTGAACTTCAAACAACCAGTTGGAAGGAGCCATTGGCCGAGTTGCTGACACGGCTCATACGGGATCATTTATAACCTATCGTGGTTCTAAGTCTGACAGTAGAATGGGGGTAGGTATGGAGAGGCAAGATCCTAGCTATGGAGTAGTTGTACACATGAGTGTTTAACGAGTTCAGGCCCTTCTCTGAGGTAGTAATAGCCCTACGTCTTGGATCCCGGAGGCGGTCGACTGGTTTATGTGTATATGGATTACAGGGGTGCGAACCCCTCTACCAGTGGAGGGGGTGGCTTATATAGAGGACGCCAGGACCCCAGCCAACCCACGTAGCAGAGGGTTAAAGTACATTAAGGTAGAGCGTTACTGGTAACGCCCTACATAAAGTATCATCATGACCATTAAGACTACTTAATTACAGACCGTTTGGATACAGAGTAGATCCTGAACTCCTGGTGGTCGAGTGAGTCTTCATGGTCGAGTGTCTTCTAGCGAGTCGAGTGAAGTCCCTCTTGGTCGACTGGAAGGTAGCTTCGTCTAAGGATGTCCTTGGGTATGGTATCCTAGATAGGTCCATGACCCTACCCTAGGTACATAACATCATCATTTGCCCCCGAATGGATCGAGGTTCGAGTGAGGAAGGAGTTGATGATTTTCTCCGACCTATTTCCCGTGCTTTGATTATGTCGTATCCTGGATCGGCGGTTTTTCTTTTGGCGTTGGCGTCAACTTTTACTTCAGTCGCCTTGATCCATTCTTGTCTTCTGTCGAGTGAACTTTTGAACTTTAGTGAACTTCCGAGCGACGGATCGCAGAAAAGATATCGTCTGACAGATTGATCTGCCGTTAGCGGAATTTGTGGGATCCGAATTTTGGGAAGCGCGCGAAGCGGGGCGGACCGCGGTACTCGGATGAGATAAGGCGTCGACGCCTCGATTTCTGCGCCACCTTTTTCGCCACGTATCACGCGTGCGCGACTGTTTCGGGATGTGACAGGAGCGCCCGGGCCTACTTGTCATCCACTCGGAAGTGTCTTTATATAAAGCTCCGGGCGAGGGTTTTTGAACAGTGCTCTCCCATTCTTCCCTCCGCCCTCTCTGCCTCCGCCCACTGCGCCCGCCCTCACCTCCGCTTACCCACTCCTCGCGTGCTTCGCCGACGACAATGGTGAAGGAGAAGACGGTGGCCTTGGAGTGCGCCAAGAAGGCGATGGCGACGGGGAAAGCAAAGGGGCGAGCGTCCACTCGGGGCGGATCGTCGTCAAGGTCCCGCCTGCCAAAAGGTTGGGTCCAAGGGGATTGGATCCGCTCGACCATCACCGAGGCAGATCTCAATGACCTGGCCAATGAAGGTCTGATCCCTCATGGGTCAGCAAGGCATCCGGGGGCCGAGTGTCAACCGCAGCCGCAGGAGGGTGAGTGTGTTCTCTTAGCCACTCACATAGACCATGGATTTTCTCTGCCGCCGAGTGTTTTCTTCTGAGCGTTTCTGAATTTCTTTGGGGCACAACTCCACCGTTTCACTCCCAACTCCATTGCCTATCTTGCTGCTTTCGTGTCCATGTGCGAGAACTTCCTGGGTTGTCGACAATACTGGGGTCTCTTTAAGCATATATTCACCTGTCGCTCACAGACGGTGAAAAAGGCGAGTCCGGATGATGAGAGGACTAAGGTTATCCAGATGTGCGGGGGTCTTGGGATTCAGATGAGGAGCAAGAGTACTTTTCCGGCCATGACCCTTCCTGAGTCGGTTAGAGGGTGGCAGTTGACCTGGTTCTACTGCCAAGACCAGTCGACACCGGGGCAGTCGACTGGTCTCCCTCCGTTTTCCATGGACCGAGCGGACAAACCTTCTTCTCTGAAGGTGCTCCCTGAAGAGAAACCTCAAGTGAAAATGTTGATGGAGCGTGTAGTTCAGCTCGTTCGGGACGGAGTGACGGGCATGGATCTTCTGGAGGTCTTCCTTAGACGGCGTATCCAGCCACTTCAGTACCGAGGCCACTCGATGTGGCTGTATTGCGGCACCGAAGACACCAGTCGGGTCCACCCAGAAGCAGTCGATGACGCCACACTGGAGAGGTGGATGGCTGCAATCACAGGGAATAAGGACAACCCTCGAGGGGCTAGGAGGATTCCCCCACTCGACTGCACCTACACACCGGATATGGTATGACCATTTGTTTCTAATTGTAATCTTGTTTTATCCATTCTGCTCCACTGCAAATTGGTCGATTGACCTTTGTCTTGTTCTGCTGTCTGTCAGGCCACCACTGAGCTGTACTCGATGCCCAATGGGGCGCAGGCGCCGACTGAGGAGGAGGAAGGAAGTGGGGGCGAAAGCCCGAAGGAGTGGGATTCGGATGCTGACGATGATGACGAGGGTGATGACTCGGGTGAGGAGGAAGAACAGGAGGAGGAGGAGGAAGTTGTACCTCCTCGCTCAGAGAGACGCTCGAAGCTTGTCCATGATCCTGCGGCCGAGCGTGTCAAGGGGGTCGCAGTCGCCACACAGTCGACCAAGCGCCCTCGGACTACTTCTCCGGTGCCGACTGAGAAGGCTCCGAAGCAATCTCGAGTGGCACCATCGAAGCCAGCGAAGGTCTTGCCGAAGATGAAGGTGGTGATCCCCACTATCTCAGGGTAATGGTAGTCTTGAATTTGCCCGTTTCATGAACTTGTTCTTGGTTGACTCATGAGCCAATCGACTGACTTCTGGAACTGCAGTGCTGCTACTTCTGATACATCGGCCAGGGCTGGAGACCACGAGATGGAGGATGCTGTTACCTCAAAACCTGGTATGACTCTTGTGATTCCGTTTCGGTCGATTGACTTGTTGTCTCTAATTTTGATCCTTTCTGCAGCTTCATCCAATATTGTTATTAACCTTCCTGACAACGACGATGAGGAACCACTAAGGCGGAGGAGGAACAAGAAAGCTTCTACTGGCAGGGCGACTCAGGACGTGCCAGCACCCGAGACATTGGCCGTGGAGGGAGACAATGTCACTCGTCCGACCGTATCTTTTGCGGTGCCGTTGACGAGTGCTCGCCCTTCATCGTCGAGTGCTGCTCAACCCTCGCTTTTCTCGACCCACCACGTCCCAGAAGACCAGGTTAGTGCTGCTAAAGAAGCAATACGCCAAGCAGGGGTCATGATGGAGCAAGTGAAGGCAATCCGAGAAGCCAGCCAGGCAGCCTACGACGCCAGTTTAGCTCTTCAGAGTAACGTTCAGGTCAGTCGGTCACTGCCTGTTCTGTTAGGATATAATATACGAAAACTCTTCTTTCTTCTTAGAGTTTGTCCTACACCCACTGGGTGTGTCGATTAGAGTTCCGTGTTAGTGGGGGCACGCTGAGTGCACCCACTGGGTGTAGTCCCCAAGGCTATGGTGGACTGCTGGCAGTCGACCATAGTCTTTATGTCTCAAATTTTTTCTTCACTCGACTAAGTCGAATGGATTCATAGACCAGTGGGGGCACACTGAGTGCACCCACTGGGTGTAGTCCCCGAGATTGTGGTCGACTGCTGGCAGTCGACTATAGTCTGAAGAACACCTCCCATTTTTTGTTTTTTTTGTTGGTCGACTGGTCGACTCTAACTGATAAAACTAGTGGGGGCATGCTGAGTGCACCCACTGGGTGTAGTCCCCGAGACTATGGTCGAATGTTTGTATTCGGCCGTGGTCTTATAAACGTTATGATTTTTCCTTAGTCACTCGGAAGTGAATTGTCTTTGACATCTGTCGATTGGTTCTTCGTAGAAATCCTGTGACCTTGCGGCTCGTTATACTGAGTTGGAGAACAAGCACATCCAGCTCGAGCTTGATTTGAAACTGGCCCAAGAGAACTTGACGAAGGCGAAGGAGGAAGCTAAAGGTATGTTTGGTGAGGCCTTCGACGACTGCCTTTGCCTCTCACTTGTTTCCGAGTCTTAATCTCACTGTAACCTTTGCAGACAAAGTGAGGGATGCCCTGAAGAAGCAAGACCTTGACTTGGCTGAGATGCAAAAAGCTGCTTTAGAGAAGACCAAGCTTGCAGATGAGAAGCTGGCTTCAGTGACCAAGCTTGAAGAAGAAAACACCAATCTGAAAGCTGCTCTTGATGCCGCCAACCAAGAGGTTAGTCGACTAAAAAGTGACAAGACCACCCTGAATGACAAGGCCAGTGAGTTGGCGAGAAAGAAGAACGATCTGGAGGCTTATCTGGGTGGACTCGCCAAGAAGTTATTCCTCATGCTTGAAGGTGATTTTTTGTATCAAACAAATATTTTAACTGTATTCTCCGACTGTTGTCCTGACTCGGTGGTTGCGTTTGCAGAATTTTGCCAGAACTTTGAAGAGGAGACCGGTCGACTGGAAGTAAACCTGGACCCCATCAACTCTCCCGTGAAAGACGAAGTCGCCATGAATGTGCTCTGGCTTGAATCTCGTGTTGCTGCTGTCATCGACTATCTCGTAAGGCTGAAGGTCGCAACTTCTCGCATCGACACGACACTCTGTCCAAGAGAGACGCTCCAGAACGACCTCGAGTCTTTGATGACTCGACTAAACGAGGTCCCAAGTCGAGTGCAGGAGTGGAAGAATTCTTCGGCCAGGTGCGGTGCGGATGTTGCTCTGTCTCTGGTCCGCGTTCACTGCAAGGATGCACGAGAGGACAAGCTGGTGGCTCTTAGGGTGGCTAATACCAAGAAGCACGATTTCCGATCTTTCATGGAGACCTTCATTGCTGCTGCCACTCGGATTGCGGATGGAATTGACCTGGACGAGTTTGTTGCACCTTCCAGCCCTCCACAGGAGGGGTAAAAAACTTCTGTGCTTGACACTTTAAATTTTCCTGGTATGCCGAGTGAGTTTTGTAACCGACAAACCTTAACAGGCCTCGCGCCTGAGCACTTTCGGTTCCGTTAGGTATTATCCGAACTTGGTCAGTCGTTGAATATGTTTGCCTTTGATTCGAAGTGTCTTTTGCAGGTTAAAGCGAAGCGCTTATTGCAATCGACTTGTTCATTAATACACTTAGGCGAGCACTGGGCTGCAGCTAAGCCTTCGAGTGGGAGGTTTGCTCTCCACTCGGTAGGATTTTAAATACTTATGCGAGCACTGGGCTGCAGCTAAGCCCCCGAGTGGGAGGTCTGCTCTCCACTCGGTAAGATTTCAAATACTTAGGCGAGCACTGGGCTGCAGCTAAGCCCCCGAGTGGGAGGTCTGCTCTCCACTCGGTAGGATTTTAAATACTTAGGCGAGCACTGGGCTGCAGCTAAGCCCCCCGAGTGGGAGGTCTGCTCTCCACTCGGTAGGATTTCAGA
>NC_041393.1:487509898-487537559 GCF_002162155.2 Triticum dicoccoides
CTTAGGCGAGCACTGGGCTGCAGCTAAGCCCCCGAGTGGGAGGTCTGCTCTCCACTCGGTAGGATTTTAAATACTTAGGCGAGCACTGGGCTGCAGCTAAGCCCCCGAGTGGGAGGTCTGCTCTCCACTCGGTAGGATTTCAGATACTTAGGCGAGCACTGGGCCGCAGCTAAGCCCCCGTGTGGGAGGTCTGCTCTCCACTCGGTAGGATTTCAGATACTTGGGCGAGCACTGGGCCGCAGCTAAGCCCCCGAGTGGGAGGTCTGCTCTCCACTCGGTAGGATTTTGAATTGGTGACGTAGCTCAGAAGGAGAGGGTAGCAGTCAACTTGCACCTCGTCTTCCTTGCAGAGCGCACGTTGTACTTGTGGCGTAGCTCGGAAGGAGAGGGTAGCAGTCGACCTGCACCTCGTCCTCCTTGCAGAGTGCATGTTGTACTTGTGGCGTAGCTCGGAAGGAGAGGGTAGCAGTCGACCTACACCTCGTCCTCCTTGCAGAGTGCATGTTGTACTTGTGGCGTAGCTCGGAAGGAGAGGGTAGCAGTCGACCTGCACCTCCTCCACCTTGCAGAGCGCATGTTGTATTTGTACTTAGCCGAGCGCAATGCTGCAGCTAAGCCTCCGAGTGGAAGGCTGGCTTACCACTCGGTAGGATTTTGTTTAACTTAGGCGAGTACTTGGACTGCAGCTAAGCCCCCGAGTGGAAGGCTGGCTTACCACTCAGTAGGATTTTATTTAACTTAGGCGAGTACTTGGACTGCAGCTAAGCCCCCGAGTGGAAGGCTGGCTTACCACTCGGTAGGATTTTGTTTAACTTAGGCGAGTACTTGGACTGCAGCTAAGCCCCCGAGTGGAAGGCTGGCTTACCACTCGGTAGGATTTTATTTATCTTAGGCGAAACGGATTTCGCAGCTAAGCCTTCGTGTGAGAGACTGGCTCACCACTCGGTTAGGATTTTTTTTACAGACTTAGGCGAATCGGATTCGCAGCAAAGCCACCCACTGGGGGATTGTTTTATGTGGACAAAAGAAATAGCAATTACTGGGAAAATTATAAAGCTCTTGTCTTTGATAAATAAACTACAGAAGTACTTTTATTACAACTCATCCGAGTGAATACTTAAGTGTAAAAGGGGCGGAGAAGCTCCGCATTCCAAGCTAGTGGCTCGTCGATCTGATGCTCGACATTGTAAAGACGGTATGCTCCATTGTGGAGAACCTTGGTGACGATGAAAGGACCTTCCCAAGAAGGAGCAAGCTTGTGTGGTTTCTGCTGATCCACTCGGAGAACTAAATCTCCTTCCTGGAAGGCTCGACTCTTCAGGTTTTTGGCGTGGAAGCGACGCAAGTCTTGTTGGTAAACGGTCGATCTAATCAGAGCCATCTCCCTTTCTTCCTCTAAAAGGTCGACTGCATCCTGCCGCGCTTGTTCTGCTTCAGCTTCGGTGTAGAGCTCAACCCGGGGAGCATTGTGGAGAAGGTCACTTGGCAAGACTGCTTCAGCTCCGTAGACTAAGAAGAATGGAGTTCTTCCAGTCGACCGGTTGGGCGTGGTCCTTAACCCCCAAAGCACCGAGGGAAGTTCGTCGACCCATGCACCAGCCGCATGCTTAAGATCACGCATCAAGCGGGGTTTCAATCCTTTGAGAATCAAACCGTTGGCTCGTTCTGCCTGTCCATTCGACTGTGGATGGGCGACTGAAGCATAGTCGACTCGTGTGCCTTGGGACGTGCAAAAAGCTCTAAACTCTTCGGAATTGAAGTTTGACCCGTTGTCAGTGATGATGCTGTGCGGGACTCCATATCTGAATATCAATTCTCTGATGAAGCTGACAGCAGTACCGGCATCGAGGTTCTTGATGGGTTTAGCTTCAATCCACTTGGTGAACTTGTCGACTGCTACCAGCACATGGGTGAAACCGCTTCTGCCTGTTCTCAAAGGACCGACCATATCCACCCCCCATACTGCAAAGGGCCAGACGAGTGGTATAGTCTTCAAGGCTGACGCGGGTTTGTGTGACATATTGGAGTAAAATTGACATCCCTCGCACCTGTCGACTATCTCCTTCGCCATTTCATTCGCTCTTGGCCAATAAAATCCGGCTCGGTATGCTTTGGCCACGATGGTCCGAGAGGACGCATGATGGCCACAGGTCCCGGAGTGGATGTCATCAAGGATTATTCGACCTTCCTCCGGCGTTATGCATTTCTGACCAACTCCAGTCGCGCTTTCTTTGTACAACTGTCCCCTTATCACGGTAAAGGCCTTAGATCGGCGAACGATCTGTCAAGCCTCGTCTTCGTCTCCGGGAGCTCTTTCCTCAATATATACGCGATATACGGTACTGTCCAATCGGGAGTGATCACTAAAACTTCCATGATCAGGTCGACCACTGCAGGGACTTCAACCTCAGTCGGATCCGTAACACTCTTAGGTTGCGGAGCTTCATCGGTAAAAGGATCTTCTACGACTGATGGAGTGTGGATATGCTCCAAAAACACATCACTAGGGATGGCTTCTCTCTTGGATCCTATCTTCGCCAGATCGTCAGCTGCTTGATTTTTCAGTCGGGGTATGTGGTGGAGCTCCAACCCTTCGAACTTCTTTTCGAGCTTCCTCACTGCATTGCAGTATCCAGTCATGGCTGGGCTTCTAACGTCCCACTCCTTCATCACTTGATTGACCACCAAATCTGAATCGCCATAGACCATAAAGCAACGGACGCCGAGTGAAATGGCCATGCGCAATCCATACAAGAGTGCTTCATATCCTGCTTCATTGTTGGAGGAATCAAAGTGGATCTGGAGCACATATCTGAGCTTGTCTCCTCGGGGGGAAACCAAAACAACCCCAGCACCAGAACCATTTAACATCTTAGAGCCATCAAAGAACATGGTCCAATGCTCCGAGTGAACTTGAGTCGGCTGTTGTTGCTCAACCCACTCGGCAAGGAAATCTGCTATAGCCTGGGACTTAATGGCTTTCTTTGCCTCAAATTTGATATCAAGGGGAAGGAGTTCAATCGCCCATTTAGCCACTCGACCAGTTGGATCTCTGTTGTGCAGAATCTCTGACAATGGTGCGTTGCTGACGACTGTAATGTCATGATCAGAGAAATAATGAGCAACCTTCTTCATGGTCATGTAGATCCCATATACAAGCTTCTGATAATGAGGATATCTTTGCTTCGATGGGGTCAAAACTTCAGAGAGATAATACACTGGGCGCTGAACTTTGAAGGTTTTCCCTTCTTCTTCCCGCTCGACCGTAAGTACTGTACTGACGACTTGTCCTGTGGCTGCAATATAAAGCAACAGAGGCTCTTTGCTGATTGGAGCAGCAAGCACCGGCTGGGTGGAGAGCAGAGTTTTTAACTCGGCAAACGGTGCATCAGCTTCTGGAGTCCACTCGAACTGGTCTGCCTTCTTCATCAGTCGGTAAAGGGGCAATGCCTTTTCACCGAGGCGAGAGATGAATCGACTTAACGCGGCCAAGCATCCAGTAAGCTTCTGGATGTCGTGCACACGCACAGGGCGTTTCATTCGGAGTATGGTGCCAACTTTTTCTGGGTTAGCATCGATTCCTCGTTCAGAAACGAGAAAACCGAGTAACTTTCCGCCAGGTACTCCGAATGTGCACTTTGATGGATTGAGCTTGATATCATACCTCCTGAGATTGGCAAATGTTTCAGCTAGGTCAGTCAACAGGTCGAAACCCTTTCGTGACTTGACCACGATATCATCCATGTACGCTTCCACATTCCGACTGATTTGAGTGAGCAAGCACTTCTGAATCATTCTCATGAATGTGGCTTCGGCATTCTTGAGGCCGAATGGCATGGTGATATAGCAGAAGCACCCGAATGGAGTGATGAAAGCTGTTTTGATTTCGTCGGGCCCATACAGATGGATCTGATGATACCCGAAATAGGCTGCTAAAAAAGACAATCTCTCGCATCCCGCGGTCGAGTCGACAATTTGGTCGATGCGAGGGAGAGGAAAATGATCTTTTGGGCAGGCCCGATTAATGTGCTCAAAATCAATGCACATGCGAAGTGAGTTGTCCTTCTTGGGAACCATAACGACATTGGCGAGCCACTCGGAGTGGTATATCTCTCGGATGAACTCTGCTGCAAGGAGTCGAGCCACCTCCTCGCCAATGGCTTTTTTCTTCTGAACGGCGGACCGTCGAAGATGCTCTTTAACAGGTTTCGCTTTTGAGTCGACTCTAAGGCGATGCTCAGCCAGCCCCCTGGGAACACCCGGCATGTCAGCTGGCTTCCATGCAAAGATGTCCCAGTTCTCACGGAGGAACTGGATGAGCGCTTCTTCCTATTTAGAGTCGAGTGTTGTGGAAATATGGGTCGGAGCTGCGTTGGGGTCGGTCGGGTGGATATGAACTGGCTTCGTCTCCCCAGATGACTGGAACATTGACTTTGTGGCGGGCTTCTTGGCCTGTAACAAATCACTCGGATCCGCATTTTTCTTGTATCCTTCTAGCTCTACCATTGTTATCTGGTCATCCGCAATCTTTGAGCCTTTCTGGAAACACTCTTCTGCCTTCTTCCGGCTGCCAGTGATAGTGATCACGCCTTTGGGGCCAGGCATCTTTAACTTGAGATACACATAACATGGTCGAGCCATGAAACGGGCATAGGATGGTCTTCCCAAAATAGCGTGGTAGGCGCTTCGGAAATCCACAACTTCAAATGTCAGCTTCTCTTTGCGGAAATGCTTCGAGTCGCCGAACACTACATCCAGAGCTATTTGGCCGAGTGACTCAGCCTTCTTCCCAGGGATGACTCCGTGAAAACTCATGTTGCCGGAACTGAGCCTGGACATCGGAATGCCCATTCCCTTGAGTGTCTCTGCGTACAGTATATTCAATCCACTGCCGCCATCCATCAATACCTTTGTCAGTCGAGTGCCTTCGACAACTGGGTCGACCACCAGCGCTTGCCTCCCAGGGGTGGCAATGTGAGTAGGGTGGTCAGACTGATCAAAAGTAATGGGAGTTTGCAACCATCTCAGATAGCTTGGTGTCGCCGGGGCGACCATATTGACCTCACGGTTGATCACTTTCAGTCGACTTTTGCTCTCTACATCAGCAAAAATCATCAGAGTGGAATTGACATGAGGGTACCCTTCATCGCTGTCCTCCTTGTCCTCAGCCTTGTCCGCATCCTTCTCTTTGTCCTTCGGCTGTTTTCCTTGAAACTGCTGGATTAAGAGCCGGCACTGGCGAGTGGTATGCTTCGGGTAGACGAAGTTCCCTTCTTCGTCTTTCTTCGTGTGGATATGACACGGTAGATCCATCACAACATTACCTTCCTTATCCTTTACCTTTTTGGGGTTCCAAGATCCTTTGGGCTTCCCTTTGAATTTGCCCTGAGTCATGGCTAGAGCCTCTCCAGGAGCAGCTGGCTCGGCCTTCCGCTTCTGCTTCCGACTGGAGTTTCCTTTCTCCGACTAACTCGGCTTGTACTTGCCACTCCGGAGTCGGTCCTCTTCTTCACCATTGGCGTACTTGGTGGCTATTTCCATCATCCGACTCAGGGTCATATCTCCAGTTCGACCAAACTTCAGGCTCAACTCTCTGTTCTTGACACCATCCTTGAAGGCGCAGACCGCTTGATGGTCTGACACGTTCTCCACAGTATGATGCAAAGTGATCCATCTCTGGATGTAATCTCTCAGTGTTTCACTCGACTTTTGTACGCAAACTTGCAGCTCTGTCAATCCGGCCGGTCGCTTGCAAGTTCCCTCGAACGTCCTGACGAACACTCGGGAAAGATCTTCCCAGGTGTAAATGCTGCTAGGAGCTAACTGATTCAACCACGCCCTGGACGAACCTTCTAGCATAAGTGGCAAGTGCTTCATGGCCACCTCATCATTACCGCCACCAATCTGAACAGCCACTCGGTAGTCTTCAAGCCAAGTTTCAGGCTTAGACTCTCCGGTGAACTTACTCACTCCAGTCGCCAACCTGAAGTTGGGGGGTATCACTGCGGCTCTGATGGCTCTACTAAAGCATTCTGGACCTGAAACATGGACTCGGCTGCTTGTGGGCACATCTCTGTCATGGCCTCCTCTGTGAGCTCTGTTCCGGTCGACCAAACCTTGCACGATGATGGATCTCGCGTCAAAGCCTGGCTCTCTGGGGTCGACTGGAGCTCTCCGCCCAACACTGGGCTGGCGCCTGTCATCTTGCTGCCGATGGGCGTTAGACCCACTTCTCGGGGGAGGAGTGGGCACTCGACGCCTATCATCACGATCAAAACGATCATCATAGTGGTCACGCCGGCCTTCACGTCCCACTCACCTCGGAGGCGACCTTGGGCGGTGAGCCGACTGTACAGTATTCGCAGCGACGGATCGACTGTGAATCTTGTTGCGCGACTGCGATACAACTGAATTCTGATCTCCTGCCACCCGGAGCAAATCTCTGATCTCCATCAAGCCTCTTCCAGCCTCCGACTGAGAGGGCTGAATTGATTCCGCTATACGGGCTGCAGCTGCCGAATTTTGAATCGGGGTTCGATATACCTGAGTCGGTTGCGGAAAGAGCTGACGTCGGCGGGAATCGGGTACTCGCTGACGCGCACGCTCGTCGAGTGCTCGCTGGAGGTTCTCCAGTCGAGTGCGTTCAGCCAAGTTGGCCAAACACGCCTCTTCCAGGGCACGAGCCTCAGGAGTTTCTCCTGCAATGGGAGTATGCAGGGCATCCATGTTCCGGCGGCGAAGTTCTTCCCTCTGCTGGGAAGTGAGTGGCTCGGGCTGATACTCTTCGTGGGCCTGAGCGGGGTCGCCCCCATCATCCATCTCGTCGCTGCGGGGGAAACCGGGAGGGCTACGAGGCCTGTTGACCATCAGGACCTCCACCGCTGGATCACTGCTATTGCACTCGGATGCAGTCTCTACGGAGCCAGTCGAACAGGCCGTAGAGAGATTCGTCGGGCTCAATTGCCGCGACTTGGGTGGTGGCCGATTGGCGAGCCACTACGTGTCTCACCCATCGCTGGAGCCTCGACCGACCGGAGCGCTTGCGCTGGCGGGAGACAGGGAGGGAAGACAGCACAGGAGTCGACCGGTATGGAGTCGACGGCTACCGCAGCAGGACGCCGCGGACACACGCCCGAAAGTGCGTCGCCCCATGGACGGGGAGCGCGTCGATGTCGAGTGGTGCCTCCTGGAGGCATGCGGAGTCGTCAGCGATGAAAGCAAGCACACCGAGACGGATCTCGTGGCCCTCGACCAGAGCTCCGCCGGAAACCATGATGAAGGCGATCGGACAAATTGCAACTTCTCCGAAAAGTCGCTAAGACACCTGCCCCACGGTGGGCGCCAACTGTCGTGGTTCCAGTAGAATGGGGGGTAGGTATGGAGAGGCAAGATCCTAGCTATGGAGTAGTTGTACACACGAGTGTTTAACGAGTTCAGGCCCTTCTCTGAGGAAGTAATAGCCCTACATCTCGGAGCCCGGAGGCAGTCGACTGGTTTATGTGTATATGGATTACAGGGGTGCGAACCCCTCTACCAGTGGAGGGGGGTGGCTTATATAGAGGACGCCAGGACCCCAGCCAACCCAAGTAGCAGAGGGTTAAAGTACATTAAGGCAGAGCGTTACTGGTAACGCCCTACATAAAGTACCATCATGACCATTAAGACTACTTAATTATAGACTGTTTGGATACAGAGTAGATCCTGAACTCCTGGTGGTCGAGTGAGTCTTCATGGTCGAGTGTCTTCTAGCCAGTCGAGTGAAGTCCCTCTTGGTTGACTGGAAGGTAGCTTCGTCTAAGGATGTCCTTGGGTATGGTATCCTAGATAGGTCTATGACCCTACCCTAGGTACATAACATCATCATAACCCGCCGTACTCACCTCAACCTTCTGTAGGTTCACAGCGCGTTATCACCGCCAATGATATACACCTCCTGCTATGGTCAAAAATGGAGAATCTCATGCCAACTCCTCGAGTCGCCTTGAGACTCGGGGGCTACAATGATATGACTCGGCAAAATTAGCCGGTTTCAATGAATTCAAGAACTCCAGGTCATTAAAGGGAAAAATAACCCGGGCCCCGGAGATTACTGCTAGGTCGATGAAAATTTAAAAGCTGTCAGAAGATTTCCGGCTCAAAATAAGGACTCTGGTTTAAAATCCGGTTCAAGAGACATCTTTCTCCCACAAAGCACTGAAGCTCTTAAATCCGGTTCAAAAGCCGGCCCAGGGTAAATTTGTCCCTCACAAATTTTTGAAGCTCTCAAATCCGGTTCAAAATCCGGCTCAAGGTAAATTTGTCCTTCACAAATTTTAAAGCTTTCAAATCCGGTTTAAAGTTCCGGTTCAAAAAAGCATTAATCTCTCGCAAGTTCGAGTTCTCAGAAAAATTAAAGGTTGCCAAAAGAACTTGCTGCCATGATGCGCGGTTCAAACTTGGGTATCCTGCCTTACGGCTTATCTTATTATGATCACTTGGGGGCTTCTGGCTCATCGAGCATAGCTATCAGTACCCTCTTGATCGGCACAATGCCAAAACTTATATGATCACTTGGGGGCTTCCTGTTCAAACATAGGTCGTATTAGAACCAAAGAGAACATAGCTGTCGATACCCTCTTGATCGGCATACTGCCAAACCCACTAGGAGGCTTCTTGATCATATCTGAATCATAGCTTAACCCCTTTGGGTCTGACGTGGGTCGTATTCGAACCAGCGTCATTAAACAACTCTTATGGTCACTTGGGGCTTCCTGTTCAAACATAGGTCGTATTCGAACCAAAGAGAACATAGCTATCGATACCCACTTGATCGACATCGCCAAAGCCACTGGGGGCTATATGATCGTATTCGAATCTTAGCTTAACCCCTTTGGAACGGTTTACTGATCATATCCGAATTAGAAGCCTCAAAAAGGTTTATTCTATCTCTGGTAAAGTTTATTGTAGCCACAATTACTTAACTTGAGACCCTTTGGGGATTATATCTCAAATGTATATAAGTGTTTTATGATTAACCCAGCTTGACTTTTGATTATAAGTCGCCAGCTTATGACAACCATCATTTATGTGGAAGCATTGGCTTCTAAGGATTGGGTTATCACCCTTATTACACAGGTCATGTAAACCGGCAGTACAAATTTAATATCACAGTGATCATTTGGGGGTTTCCTATTCAAACATAGGTCGTATTCGAACCAAAGAGAACATAGATGTCGATACCCACTTTGATCGGCAATGCCAACGCCACTGGGGGCTATATGATCGTATTTGAATCTTAGCTGAACCCCTTTGGAATGGTTTACTGATCGTATTCGAATCAGAAGCCTCAAAATTTTTATTTGTTTTTATACAATCGCGTATTTGAGTTGTCACAAATATCATATGTGCCGGCTCTTACTGAGTTGAGTTATCAACTTCACTGTCCGGGTCACATAAGCCGGCGGTATCATTCAAAGGATCATAGGGATCTTGTGATCTACCTGTGTGCAGGATAAGACTACATTTGGGTGGTTACCTGCCCTGGTTTTTGACGATAAGTCACCAGGGCATATGTTGTTTAAACTCTTTGCAGGATTTGCAGAAATATGACATATAAATGATTAAGTTCAAGCTCATTACCAAAGTTGATGCTTCGAAATGATGATCCGTTCTGGATTTTTCTCAAAGGCTATAAGCCGCCGGGTTATAAAAATTCCAGATTTACTTGTCAACCGATGGAGGCGTATTAAACCGCCATCGGCCAAGAGCCGCCGAGTATTTAAACTCCGGATTTACTTGTCAACCAATGAGGTATTCAAATCTTTAATAGCCAAAACTGGCTGGATTTTCATGATGATATTGAATGATTGAGGTTTTCATACCAGATTATATTATTCAAATCTCGAATAGCCAACATGGCTGGATTTCTATTGTGATTATCAATAACCAGTGCTATGATTGAGATTTTCAAAGTCGCTTTAGCGCAACGGCTATTATTTTTATCAATGGATATGATTTATTCTACAATGGAAGGAATAGTCCCAAGTCGCTGCAGGCTTACGACCCGGCACTTGGGGACTATATTATTCAGATTGGGATTATATTAAATATGCAAGTCCCATGTCACTGCCAGCATGCACCATGGTACTTGGGGGCTAATGTAAAGTCATTTTTTGATCAACTTATTGAAGACCCGACTCATCCCATTGTAATGAGCCGGCCCTTGGGGGCTACCAATTGCTCCTGTCAAAAATTCAAGGTACACAAGCATTAATCCATTATATTGAACGGTCCACTATTTAGTTGGTGGAGTACAAAGCTCGTAACCTTGTGGACGTGGGTTCAAGCCCCATGGTGGAGACTATATTATATGATGTTATTATCAATTATATACAAAGTCCCAGCTCAGTATTATCTTACTAAGCCGGCCCTTGGGGGCTACACATTGCTGTTCAAGTTTACATAATAATATTTACAAAGTCCCTGCTCATTATTGCATAATGATCCGGCCCTTGGGGGCTACACTGGTTGAAGTTTTTATGAGCATAAGGCAATTTCAAGTCCCAGGTTGCTGCAAGCATGACAACCCGGCACTTGGGGGCTACATATATGGAGTATTCAGTTTTTACTAGTGACTGAGATGAACATGGATTTCTTCAAAGTGGCAGTAATTATATGGAAACAAGTCTCAAATCATCACTTTGTTCTGTTCAAGACTTGGGGGCTACAGGTAATATGGATATAAGGGAGAAAAAATCTTCAAATTATCAATTTTGAGCAAATCAGGAGGATCAATTGCATAAACCGGTGTCAACAACAATTATGACCCGGCATCGTCTGTTTTATAATCAGGCAGTTCTTGGTAATGATAAACCGGCAAGTTTTACATCTTCAAGCCGGCTGAATATCAGATGAGTATTTGAAGACCAAAATTATTTAACACGGTGCCTTGGAAGCCGACTCAAGTGGATTATTCTTCACAATATTTTTCTGTGAGAAACCAACATCAGCAAATTGAGTATGAAGCTAGCTTATTTGACCCGGATTTTCTAGATGAAGGAAATGACAATTGGACTTAAGGATAATCAGGTCCTGTCTCAGGAGAATATTTAACCCGGAGCGCAAGGAATTAAGGATGATCAGGTGCCGGCTTACAAGAATTTTTAACCTGGAGCACAACCTGTCAAAGTTGTTCTGGTCTTTATTTTGCAGGATCAGTTTAACTTGGATAAATCCAAATTAAACTGGGGACTAATGTCGGGGATATACCCCACGGTATGACCCGGCCGGATGCATAACCCGGCCGGACTTGGTGACTCACTAATGGCCCGCCCTGACTGGACGACTCACAAGTGATCCGCATGAACCTGGCGACTTATGGGTGACCTGGCAAGCGGATCATAGGAGCGACAAGACCTGGAGGCCCAAGAGGCTCAAGGCCCACAAGGCCGGCTTACGTTATGGTAGGCCGGCTTAAGAGGAAGGAAGCAAGACCCGGACTTGTATTTAACTTGTAAGAGAAGATAGACTAGTCCTAGTCCTACTAGGACTCCATATGTAACCCGCCCCTCTAACTTATATAAGGAGGGGCAGGGCTCCCCAAAGAAGGGAGGTAACAAGAACAATCTCTAGGGCTAGACACAAAGAGTCGGCTTACCGGCGACTCTCTCATGATCATAGTGAGACCTAGCCACAAACAGCATGTAGGGCTATTACCGGATGATGTTTCCTGGGGCCCGAAGCTGTCTAAATCCTTGTCTTGCGTGTTGCAACTCTCGTCCCGGTCAACCCCTCTCAAGCTACCGCATAGATGCGTTGGCCTCGCGACTGAGTCCTGACACTAAGGACATCTGACGTGTTAATTCCACGACAGGAACCCAAACACCTGGCTGGGGTCCTAAGGGGAATAATCGAGCACCACCTGAGTGTATGCCCAAACATGCGACCAGTGAAGCAGAAAGCTCGTCGCCAGTCCACCGAGATGTAGGCCTTCATCGTCCAGGAAACCCGCAAGCTACAAGCCGCAGGGGTCATCAGAGAGGTACGATACCCGGAGTGGCTGGCGAACCCCGTCATCGTCCCCAACAAAGGAGGGAAGGAGCGCATGTGTGTCGACTTCACCAACCTCAACAAGGCCTGCCCGCAGGATCCCTTCCCGCTCCCTCGCTTTGACCAGATCGTGGACTCCACCGCCGAATGCGACCTGTTGTGCTTCTTGGATGCCTTCTCATGCTACCACCAGATCAAGATGGTCGTGCAGGATGTGCAGAAAACGGCGTTCCTGACCCCTGCGGAGAGTACTGCTACACCTGCATGCCCTTCGGGTTGCGTAATGCCGGGGCAACCTTCTAGTGACAGATGCATATCTCCCTAGGCTCGTAGCTCGGGAGGAATGCCGAGGCCTATGTTTATGATATAGTGGTGAAGTCTCGGGAGGCCGGGACCCTGATAGCAGATCTGGAGGAGACGTTTGCCAGCCTGCGCAAGGTGGATCTTCGGCTTAATCCCGAGAAGTGCGTGTTTGGGGTTCCCTCTCACAAGCTGCTGGGCTTCTTCGTGTCACACAGAGGGATCAAGGCCAACCCAGAAAAGGTCAAGGCGATAGAGGACATGAGCCCCCCTTAGACCCTGAAGGAGATGTAGAAGCTGGCGGGCTGCGTAACCTCTCTTGGGCATTTCATTTCCAACCTAGGGGGGCGCCCTCCTGTTCTTCAAGCTGATGAAAAGGAAGGAGCCATTCGAGTGGACCCCGAAGGCGGGACGCAGCCTTTCAAGACCTTAATAGATATTTGACTAGCCCTCCAGTGATGGTGGCACCATGCCCTCTCGAGCACTTGGTGCTCTATCTGGCAGCCACCCCTCACTCAGCCAGCGCCGCCTTGGTGGCAGTGAGGAAGGAACGCCTATCCAAGAAATCTCAGCAGGATGCACAACCATCGAGCAAGGCACAACACCCTCAGGACAATGCGTCTGGGGCCTCTGCTACGTCTTGAGCTTGCGTTGGTTTTCCTCGAAGAGGAGAGGGTGATGCAGCAATAGTAGCGTAAGTATTTCCCTTAGTTTTTGAGAACCAAGGTATCAATCCAGTAGGAGGCTCCTCAAAAGTCCCACGCACCTACACAAACAAACTGAGAACTCACAACCAACGCGATAAAGGGGTTGTCAATCCCTTCACGGCCACTTGCGAAAGTGAGATCAGATAGAGATAGTATGATAAGATAAATATATTTTGGTATTTTATAATATATATGCAAAAAGTAAAGATGCAAATAAAAGTAAATTGGAAGCAAATATGATAAGAGATAGACCCGGGGGCCATAGGTTTCACTAGAGGCTTCTCTCGAGATAGCATAAGTATTACGGTGTGTGAACAAATTACTGTCAAACAATTGATAGAAAAGCGAATAATTATGACATTATCTAGGCATGATCATGTATATAGGCATCATGTCCATAACAAGTAGACCAACTCGTGCCTGCATCTACTACTATTACTCCACACATCGACCGACTCCTGCCTGCATCTAGAGTATTAAGTTCATAAGAACAGAGTAACGCATTAAGCAAGATGACATGATGTAGAGGGATAAACTCATGCAATATGATATAAACCCCATCTTTTTATCCTCGATGGCAACAATACAATATGTGCCTTGCAACCCTTTCTATCACTGGGTAAGGACACCGGCAGATTGAACCCAAAGCTAAGCACTTCTCCCATGGCAAGAAAGATCAATCTAGTAGGCCAAACCAAACTGATAATTCGAAGAGACTTGCAAAGATAACTCAATCATACATAAAAGAATTCAGAGAAGATTCAAATATTATTCATAGGTAAACTTGATCATAAACCCACAATTCATCGGATCTCGACAAACACACCGCAAAAAGAGTTTACATTGAATAGATCTCCACAAGAGAGGGGGAGAACATTGTATTGAGATCCAAAAAGAGAGAAGAAGCCAGCTAGCTAATAACTATGGACCCGTAGGTCTGTGGTAAACTACTCACAACTCATCGGAGGGGCAAGGATGTTGATGTAGAGGCCCTCCATGGTCGATTCCCCCTCCGGCAGAACACCGGCGAAGGCTCCAGGATGGGATCTCGTGGATACAAAAGGTTATGGTGGTGGAAATTGTGTTTCGGCTGCCCCTGGATGTTTTCGGGGTACGTAGGCTTATATAGGAGGAAGAAGTACGTCGGTGGACGCCCGAGGGGCCCACGAGACAGGGGGCGCGCCCTACAGGGGGGCGCCCTCCTATCTCGTGGGAGCCTCGGCTGCTTCTTGACTTGCACTCCAAGTCCTCTGGATCACGTTCGTTCCAAAAATCACGCTCCCGAAGGTTTCATTCCGTTTGGACTCTGTTTGATATTCCTTTTCTTTGAAATACTGAAATAGGCAAAAATACAGCAATACGTGGTGGGTCTCCGATTAGTGGGTTAGTCCCAAAAATGATATTAATGTGTAAAATAAAGCCCATAAACATCCAAAAAGGGGTAATATAATAGCATGGAACAATCAAAAATTATAGATACGTTGGAGACGTATCAAGCATCCCCAAGCTTAATTCCTGCTCGTCCTCGAGTAGGTAAATGATAAAAAAAGAAAAGTTTGATGTGGAATGCTACCTAGCATAATTCTCAATGTAATTTTCTTTATTGTGGCATGAATGTTTAGATCCAATAGATTCAAAATAAAAGCTTATAAAACATAAAAATAATAATGCTTCAAAGCATACTAACAAATAATCATGTCCTATCAAAATAGCATAGCCAAAGAAAGCTTATCCCTACAAAATGATATAGTTAGGCCATGCTTCATTTTCATTACACAAAATACTCCCATCATGCACAACCCCGATGACGAGCCGAGCAATTGTTTCATACTTTTTAACGCACTTCAGCTTTTTCAACTCTTACGCAATACATGAGGACAAGCCATGGACATAGCACTATGATGGTATATGGTGGTGGTTGTGAGGACAAAAAGGGAGAAGATAGTCTCAAATCAACTAGGCATATTAACGGGCTATATGGAGATGCCCATTAATAGATATCAATGTGAGTGAGTAGGGATTGCCATGCAACGGATGCACTAGAGCTATAAATATTTGAAAGCTCAACAAAAGAAACTAAGTGGGTGTGCATCCAACTTGCTTGCTCACGAAGACCTAGGGCATTTTGAGGAAGTCCGTCATTGGAATATACAAGCCAAGTTCTATAATGAAAATTCCAACTTAGTATATGAAAGTGACAACATAGGAGACTCTCTATCATGAAGATCATGGTGCTACTTTGAAGCACAAGTGTGGAAAAAGAGATAGTAGCATTGTCCCTTCTCTCTTTTTCTCTCATTTTATTTTTTTTCTTTTCTTTTCTCTTTTTTTTCTTTTTCTTTTTTTTCTTTGGCCTTTCTTTTTTTTGGCCTTTCTTCTTTTTTCTTCTCATTTTTCTTTTCTTTTTGTAAAGTCCGAAGTCTCATCCCGACTTGTGGAGGAATCATAGCCTTCATCATCCTTTCCTCACTAGGACAATGCTCTAATAATGAAGATCATCACACTTTTATGGATTTACAACTCCAGAATTACAACTCAAAGCTAGAACAAGATATGACTCTATATGAATGCCTCCGGCGGTGTACCGGGATATGCGATGAATCAAGAGCGATATGTATGAAAATTATGAAGGTGGCCTTGCCACAAATACGATGTCAACTACATGATCATGCAAAAGAGCAATATGACAATGATGGAACGTGTCATAATAAACGGAACGGTGGAAAGTTGCATGGCAATATATCTCGGAATGGCTATGGAAATGCCATAATAGGTAGGTATGGTGGCTGTTTTGAGGAAGGTAAATAAAGGGTTTATGATACCGGCGAAAGTTGCGCGGTAATAATAAAGACTAGAAGGATGAGTGTGCGTATATCCATGGACTCACATTAGTCAAAAAAGAACTCATATACTTATTGCAAAAGTCTACTTCGCCCTCGAAGCAAAGTACTACTACGCATGCCCCAAGAGGGATAGATTGGTAGGAAAAAACCATCGCTCGTCCCCGACTGCCACTCATAAGGAAGACAATCAAAAGAGCACCTCATGCAACAAATTTGTCACACAACTTTTACCATACGTGCATGCTACGGAACTTGCCAACTTCAACAAAAGTATTTCTCAATTTCATAATTACCCACTAGTATGACCCTAACATTACTACCTTTATATCTCAAAACAATTATCAAGCATCAAGTTGATCATAGCATCCAATTCTTTTTCTATGATAGTTTTTATTATACCCAACTTGGATGCTCATCATTCTAAGACCAACTTTGTAACCATAGAAAATACCATGCTGTTCTAAAAGACTCTCAAAAAGATATAAGTGAAGTATGGGAGACTAGAAATTTCTTCAAAATTAAGACACCACCGTGCTCTAAAAGATATAAGTGAAGCACTAGAGCAAAAAACTATCAAGCTCAAAAGATATAAGTGAAGCACATAGAGTATTCTAGCAAATTCTAATCAAGTAGGCTTCTCCCAAAAGGTGTGTACATCAAGGAAGATTGTGGTAAACTAAAAATCAAAGACTAATATAATACACGATGCTCCAAGAAAAACACATATCATGTGGCGAATAAATATATAGCTCCAAGTAAAGTTACCATTGAACAAAGACGAAAGAGGGGATGCCTTCCCGGGGCATCCCCAAGCTTAGGATTTTGGCTATCCTTGAATATCTTGGGGTGCCTTGGGCATACCCAAGCTTAGGCTCTTGCCACTCCTTATTCCATAGTCTATAAAAGCTTTACCCAAAACTTGAAAACTTCACAACACAAAATTCAACATGAAATCTTATAAGCTCTGTTAGTGAAAGAAAACAAAACCACCACATAAGGTACTGCAATGAACTCATTCTTTATTTATTTATGTGTTAAACCTACTGTATTCCAACTTCTCTATTGTTTATAAACTATTTTACTAGCCATAGATGCATCAAAATAAGCAAACAACGCACGAAAAACAGAATCTGTCAAAAACAAAATAGTCTGTAGCAATCTGTAACTAACGCAAACTTCTGGAACTCTAAAAATCCAACCAAAATAGTAAGTCCTGGGCAGTTTGTTTATTGAACACCAGCAAAAATAATCAACGCAAAAGCACGTTCCTGTGATTTAACAAAATTATATTCGTCCGCGTAAAGTTTCTGTTTTTCAGCAGAATCAAATCAACTATCATCATAGGTTATCCTATAGGTTCTACTTGGGACAGACACTAATTAAAAGATAAACACATCTAAACAGAGAGTAGATGCAAGATTTATTACTAAACAGGAGCAAAAACAAAAAACATAAAGAAAAATTGGGTTGCCTCCCAACTAGCGCTATCGTTTAACGCCCCTAGCTAGGCATAAAAGCAAAGATAGATCTAAGTAGTGTCTTCTTTGGCACTAAATTCATATGTAGCCCGCATGATAGATTCATAAGGTAATTTGACTTTCTTTCTTGGAAAGTGCTCCATGCCTTTCTTTAATGGAAATTGGAATCTAATATTCCCTTCCTTCATATCAATAATCGCACCAATTGTTCTAAGGAAAGGTCTACCAAGAATAATAGGGCAAGAAAGATTGCAATCTATATCAAGAACGATAAAATCTATGGGCACCAAATTTCTATTTGCAACAATGAGAACATCATTGATCCTTCCCATAGGCTTTTTAATGGTGGAATCTGCAAGGTGCAAATTTAACGAGCAATCATCAAGATCATGGAAACCTAGAATATCACATAAAGTTTTCGGAATTGTGGAAACACTAGCACCCAAATCACACAAAGCAAAAACTCATAATCTTTAATTCTAATCTTTATAGTAGGTTCCCACTCATCATTAAGTTTTCTAGGTATAAAAACTTCCAAATTAAGCTTTTCATCATAAGATTGCAACAAAGCATCAACAATATGTTTGGTAAAAGCTTTGTTTTGACTATAAGCATGAAGAGAATTAACAACGGATTGCAACAAGGAAATACAACCTTTAAAATAACAATTATCATAATCAAATTCCTTGAAATCCGAGATAGTAGGTTCAATGTTATTTGAAGTTGTGACCTCTCCAATCTGACTTTTACCAACTTTAGCATCAAGATCTAAAGACTCCGAATGCTTGGGGCGCCTTCTAGGGAAAGTTGATTCATCATCAGTCCCAAAATCATCAAAATTCATATTGCAAAACATAGATCTAATAGGAGACGCATCAATAACTTTAAGATCTTCATCATTATTTTCATGGAAACTAGAAGAACACGCTTTTATAAAGCTATCTTTCTTAGCACGTAATCTAGTGGTTCTTTCCTTACACTCATCAATGGAAATTCTCATTACTTTGAGAGACTCATTGATATCATTCTTAGAAGGAGGAGATCTAAGTTTAAGAGAATCAACATCAAGCGAAAGTCTATCAACGTTCCAAGCCAAATCATCAACTTTGAGCAATTTTTCTTCAATCAAAGCATTAAAATTCTTTTGAGAAATCATAAATTCTTTCACACTATTCTCAAAATCAGAGGGCATCTTATTAAAATTACCATAAGAATTATTGTAGGAATTTCCATAATTATTAGAGGAATTACTACGGAATGGTCTAGCATTAAAGTTTCCTCTATAAGCATTGTTTCCAAAACTATTCCTACCAACAATATTCACATCCATAGATTCACTAGTAAAATGACCGTGCGTTGCTACGGGCTATTGAAATATTTTAATGGAGTTATATAAACATAATACATGTTAAATTTCACATGTAAAGAAAAAAAAGCACATGCAACATCTTGTAATACTTAAAGTCCACTACACTTGCAATGCAAATTATTAAAAAAGACAATGTATACATAGAGTGATGATCCAACTAAAAGTTTGTTACAAATTAAGATCTACTTGATGCGCTTAAGAAATTCTTGCACAATATCAGAAATGTTACATTTAGTTTCATTCACATGATATTTGCAAAAGTATAATAAAAACTTCTTCCTCAACTCATACCCATCCTGCAGAAGCAATATGTAGTTAGCACGAATACTTCACATTGAATGTCTCAAAATGTGTAGCGGAGAACACGCACAATGCAAACCGAACAAACCAATCATTTACCGTTCCACCAGAGTATAAAATAAAAAATAAAATAACCAGACACATCCCTACAATTTCCTAAATTAATATTAATCTTGAACGCAGTGATACCAAAAATAAATGCTTGTATTTTGAATGTTATGATAATGAGATGTATAAATTTACCAGTCCGTGCTTGTTGGAATACTAGGCGGAAATAACCGTTGTCATCTAGATATATCGGAATTCCAGCCGGGTTGCTTTATTTCGAGTGTGACATTGAATTCCCTCGCAAATCTTTGTAATTCCACTAAATGTCTTAGAGTTTTAACCTCTGGCGACTATGATGTGTGGATAGGGTCCAGAATATATACACGACATACATGTTTGTGGTTGATGTACAAGATTTATTGGCCAATGAATGCATCTCAAGTATAAATCTACAAGTGGTAGCTATTAGAGACAATAAACCATGACAACAATGGACAAAATATCTTACTTATGAAGTTGCACGATGAGATGTTGTTGTCTATCACATGCCAAAAATCAAAGGGTTCATGCAGAACTATTGATCTCGTGTTGAATCTAACAACATGGGCAGACTAAGAAAAACAATTTAGAAACATGTTGATACTAATGATTTTGAATGCCTAATTATGATAACTCATACAAAATTATAGATCCATGACGTGTACAGGAGGGTCTATGAACAATAATCCCTTGTCACATGCTAGTATACGCACGGTGATGCTTTATCCATAGCTTTCTCCATGTTAAGTATGCCCAGAAGTTTTTTGGGACATAAACCCATTGCATGAGGTGTCGAGCTTCGCGCCCATTCCTTCCTGAAAAATGGATGGTAAGAATCATAATAATGTATACTGGCACATTACATACTTGTAAATGATACTTACTCTAAACACACGGCATCATTGATAGACATGATGTTGTTGTAGAGCCTAACAACTAATTCACGTTGATCCGTGGGCATGCTAGAGATTGTGGTAGCACGTTTGTCTTCGACTCCGACCCGTCAAGTTGATTCTCCAGGAACTCAACATTAGAATTAGGTAACTTTCTTCAATCGGGTGGGTCCGTCAAGTTGGATTTGGGAGGCTCTTGGAATAAGCACATAGATCCAGTTGGCTGTTGAGGTGGATGGATCGATCAGGTGCGGTTGTTATTGATTTCCTACTTTTGCGATGGTGCTCATGAGAAACCATATATGGGTCAGGTCGAACTACCGGAATTAATAGTTATAACATGTTGGCATTTGTGGTGGCAATGGAGAGAGTTTGTCAAAGGAGAGAAGGTGCAAACGCTAGAGAGAACAGTTCCCGAGATCATGGCACTTGCCCTAAACTACGCGTGTGCTGCAGGAAAGGTCTTGACTTCAGCCCTAGCTGGGCATCTAGTGCTAAATGTTGATGCTTCTTTTTTTGTTGGAATAAACTCCGTTGCTTGTGAGCAATTATCAGAGATCATAAGGGGCGCTTCATCACTGCTTCTAATGCTAGGTTGAACATGCCGCACTTTTTGAAGTTTTGAAGCTGGCCCTAAGTTTGGGTTGAACTAAACTGGTAAGGATGTACAATAGCACAGTGGTGGATGCACTAAAGCTCAGTGAAGGCCATTTGATGACGGCAGCGCCAATGTTAGATGATTGCAGGAATATCTTGTGATTTCAGGAAGGTTACAGTTGAGCGTTATTTTGGAGAGTCCTATGTAGTAGCTCAGCTAAATGGTGATGTGTGAACGCCCTTCTATTTGGGCTGAGGCACCTCCTAGCTTTCTTGATAAATTCCTAGCAGATGATGTAACCGTTATTTGAGTTAATAAAGTAATATTTTCGTCAAAAAATGAATTAGGTAAACTTTCTTCATCGCCAAATCGGTAGTATAACTGACTTCCTTTTAGCTTATTCAGGTTTGTATGGAGCAATATGACACCTAATTTCCATCAAAAAAATATAAAAAATAATTAATTTTCATCGAAAGTGTTTTGTATCCTCATATAAAAAATTTAAAATGACGATACATTGTCACAGAATACAAAATCTGATGTGAAAAGATAAATAATGTCATAACTCGATATATTTATGTATAGTATTACGATCAACACACCCATGACAAACCACTTTATGCATCAACCTCATATTATTGTTCATATGTGTTACTGCTACATTTATCAAAAACTATATATTATTATATAATTTAAATATATTATTATATGCAACATGCATAAAATGGAAAAAGACATACATCTAGAATAAGCAAAACAAGAGGATCCATGCAAGATAAGTTTGTACATGGTGTCGTAAAATTTGAAACCAGATTTTCATGCAAGATAAGTTTCCAAGGCATTCCTTTAATATTTTTAGTTCCTTATTTTGTTGCCCCTTGTTTGCATCGCTTCCAAATACCAAGATAGCAAGAAAGCCAATGCAAAACTGGGCCAGAGCATGAAAAGTGATGCCACATCCGGCAACGCAATCCAGGTAGCCTCATGTTACACTTGATAAAATCAGTACATTAGCAATAGAAACAATAACAGTGCACATGTATTAGCACTTAATATATAATCCCAACAAGAGGATTTGTTGTTGTAGAAGATGCAATGCACATTTGTCCAGCTTAAAATATTTCTCACTTTATGTGTCGTTTTAGCAAATGGATATATCCAAAAGTAAAACCAAGTATTAAAACCCTAGAAATAATTAGATAATGATTGGGCCTTGTATGTCAAATGACTGAAAATGTATTCTTTCATGAAGATTTCTCATATAATTTTATGTAATCAAATTGCACGAACTATGTTACTAAACTTGGTCAAGATGAGAATTCCTATGAGAGCCGATTCCGAAAGTAAAGTAGGTTAACAAAAGATTCAGACCAATATATCGACGCAGTTCGGAGTATACAACAGAGAACTGTCACCAAAAAGCTAATCCCTAAAATTGAACTTTTAAACTCGCCTTAAAGGAAATATTGACTCTGGCACGTATAGAAACTTGGCATATACTGCTCCCAAATCCAAAGGGAATTGATTTTTCATTAGACAAGCACAAACTGAAAATCTGGAGCTAAGATGTGTATGCAATGGTTAGTTTACAATCTTGCATACGAAAGCATATAATTTGATCACTTCGAAGTTCTAATATTATCCACGTGCATGAGAACTAAATAAGTTTAGTTAACAATAGAAGACTACTCATGGAAAGTTAATCTGCGTATTCTCCTTGAGAAGTAAAAAAAAGTCATCTTTGCATGGCACTCTATTCTGGAAGGTTATCACATAAAACTTCTGTTTAATTAGAAAACTTTGATTATACCAGACGGAATAAGCAGATTCCAGCTCGTGCTTCCCGAAATGAAATAATGTCACTCACCTGAAGAACACCAGATTAATTACGACCAATGCCACAATTGGGGTAGTCTTCTCTTAAAAAATTTGTACAAGCCCCGTCTATACTCCAGCTGATTTCATCATCTAAACCGGACTAAATATTATAAGTTTACCCATGTGAAATTATGTATCAAGTAATCAGGTAAACAAGTATAGAAGTAGAACGAGATGTAGATGTAACCTGATGTTCCAAAAACAAACAGTAAGCAAAATGAGAATGATATGAGTGTGGGTGGTAAGGCCAGGGCAACAAAGATGGGAGCAAAGAAAAACTCCAGCCCCACGACCATCAGGTTCTTGCGCAACTCAGTTCATACTGCATAGTACGACAAAACCAAAGGCTTAAGGGTTGCATCATTGACAAACGAGTGAGCCGGTGGCGCAAACGGACCTCATCTTCTGCTTCATGGCATGATTCAAGCCACCATAGTGCCTTCCACAACTTGTAGCTATCGAAGTGATCGAGCTCATAACCATCCATGGATGCCGCTGCTGCCACGGACCAAAGAAAACCAAAAGAAGATGAAACACGAATAAGGGTCTAAGAACTTAACTCCGATCGGATCCTCAGAAGCTGAGACGGGTGGATAGGATCAAGCAACACCTGCACCTGCAACAATTTTCAGCGACAAAAAGGATCAACATATTGGATTTTTAAAACAAAACCTGCACTTACACAAGTATATGTTATATTAACACAAGTGCAGATCATGTCCCACTCTTCACTTTGTTTACACAAAAGTTTAGAATAACAATCTTGGCGAGTGATCTCAACTGGGTTCGATCGGCATGGCGCGCTGCTCATTCTTCCAGTAGTGGGTGCTGAGAGGAAGGATCCCAAACCTCCATTGTCGATCGGCCGGAGCTGCATCGTCCTCCGGATCAGAGCGTGGACGGGATCGAGACGGTAGGGTTTGAGGAATTTGTAAAACATCATCCGAAGCCATTAATTTTTATCCCTGATGTACAAAAGTAAAAATATTAACATATAATAAAATAAAGAATAAATTACTATTATATACAAAAATTTCACAGCACAATACAAATGTTGACGCTCGTACACGCACATACACCCACCCTTATGAATGCACGAACCTATATACACCCTGCATATTTAGTTGAGTGGCATCGTGCTTTCTTAGTGATCTGTAGGCTCACCTATACATTACTTATTGGTAATTATCCTTTGGAAATAATTCGTGTGCATGTGTGATACTTCTCACTATATAAATTATAAAAAGTATATGCATTACTCTCATAGCAAACAACCGTTTTTCCTTTAAAAAAGGCAACAACCGCTCCATTCCTTGGTATATTTTAGAAAAAAAATCACTCTCCCACCACAGGACAGGACGCTCACACTCACATCTCGTTCCCTGGCCGGATCTCCCTGGCACGGTGTCGCCGCCGCCATCTCTCCCCACAGTGGCTTCGCACTACCGCCTCCCCTCGATGCCACAACATTCATCATGCCTCGTCCTCTCACCATCGTCTCCCCTCCCCTCCACGACATCGCCAATTAACCCCCTCGTCTCTCCTCCACAACATCCAAGGCTGAATCCCGGTGCCAAGGAGTGCACACCATCATAGACGAGGGCGGCCACCATGGCGACGCAACCTCGTGACTTCCTCCACAACACACATATTGGATTTTATCCCCATATAAGTTACCCATAGACATCCAAAACCTAATGAAGACGCAACCAATTTAACGACGACCTTGCTTGTGGTTATATTTGCAACCAATTTAACGGCAACCTTGCTTGTGGTTATATTTAAACTTCACTATTTCTAGATGGATCAAGCCCTAACAATAGCAAGCTAGACCCTTCGGCTATTATCCGATATCAAGGAGCAAGCATTCTGTTATTTCGTCCAGGCCGAGTGTGAAGGCTCACACAATGCCAATTTTGATCCCAACAAAATGCCTATGACACAATGTCTCATCGACCCTTGTTTACAGCAACCAAAGACCAAAAGGCTAGGATAATTTATTGGGCGTTAAAAATATTTACTTACATAAAACCAACATAAAATACTTGCTTACAAAGCTATTGCCAAAATTAGGATGCTCTAACATGCATCATTGATGTAGACATTTAGACATCACAACAATGTATAAGTAGACATTATTAGCAACATATTCTTACACATAAAAATGACACAAAGTTAATAAATAAATTTCCTATCCAAATATAGATTATTGCCAATTGTTTCAAATAGATCGAATGGATCAACTAACGAAAAGATAATGTTATGAAATATAGGTTCCCCACGTCATGGATGTGTCCTCAGTTTTCTTTTACCCATGCTGATAGACCTTGTAATAATTTTCGCTTTAATGTTCAACCTCCTCCTATACTCGCTTCTCACATTATTTCTTCAAGTCATTTGAAGCTGCAGGAGTTGGCATATTCTTTCAAGCTAAACCTGATACTGAGTTATGTTACATGAAAATGCCATTCATTCTTCATGATTGTTTAATGCACATCTCTTAGCAGTCCACAATCTTCTCTCGGATGGTCAATAAGTTTAGGCAATAGAAGGTTAGCTTGCAAAGTAACCAAAAACAACACAATTCTAAGTCGAGCACCTTGGCGTACACAACCATATATGATTTTTTATTCCTTAACCTTGCATGTCATAAGCATGTAATATCTCATGTCTAAGGAATGAATGAGATTTCCGACTTCCTAGAGAGGCCTCAAATGGTTTCGAGTCATACATCATTACATTGAGGAGTGAAATACCTAATTTATATGCTTGAGATTATCTTAAGAGAAAAGAATATTGTGTAAAGGCAATATGCTCTTCAATTCTGGATTTCCCTACCAAATGAGAAGAATGCAAACACAAACATGGCAACCAATTTTTTTGTTGGAAATAATAGCTACAAGATAAAAAATTACGACACATCTACTTGTAATGTACAAATGGACATATTCTTCATGAGCCCTAGTAAAGCAGGAAACAAACCCATCCTTCACCTTTTGAGGTCCAGTACAAATGCTTGTTACAATGGTAGAAGTTACAACAATACCAATGGAAATTAGAAGTATATATACCGACAAAAAATGAACTTTGATTATATAGCATGTTGTTTTTCATGGTATAGGGCTAGTGATAAAATTCACAAACTGTAGCAAATAAAAAAAACAAATTCTGGCTACAACACAGAACACCATATCATTTGTTATTGAATACTAAGCAAGCGTTGAGCAAAGGTACCTTAAGTTTTGCTTACGGAATGTTGCTCCCGTCTAATCGCTATGCATTGCGGTGAGAATATTGTACACCTTGTTGAGGCTGAAATTATTTACTTTGAGATTCTTGATGAAATTTTTTCATAAGAACTGGATTGATCTCACTGTGTGAGTTCCACTACCTCTTCTCTTCACAAATTGCAGATAGTGTGTGATTTTGCGGGTTCTAGAATATGCTCACATACCAACCTGCTTTGCATGGAGGAGATGCATCCTCGCCTTCATTCTGTTTTGCACGAAGAAGAATTACCTTTGTCCCTCTTAACCTGCACACAAAGAACCAAACAAGACAATGGCAATCCTACTATCTACAATATAAATACCAAGCAATTTCAAAGCATGAAAAAAATTCAAGTGCAAGACCATCATGGAGTGGATGGGGAAACGAGAAGAATATAGTTGTACTACAATTTCAAGCAAGACGCTATATAACTGACCTAGGACCAGTACACAATTTTGTAACATGCATGCCCTCATCTCTGCTTTCCATGATTAATTCCAAAACCATTCTCCCAAGCGAATAGCTTATACTGTTTGTACGCTTCTTGGCATGAATCAAACGACATGCCTTCTACAGAAACAAAAGTGTTGGCCGAGTGCTTGCCTTCAGAGTTTAGAAGACATCTTCCAATCGAGTTCATCTTGCTTGGGGCTGCTCTGGTCGCAAGTCCAGTTTGAATCCAGTTCCAGAACCAAATAATCAACCGTCAATTCGTGTTTGGAACTGAATTTTAGCAGGGACAAAAAGGGAAGAGGAGCACTCACGGTTGTCGAATCAGCAACATTGCAAGGCAAGATATGCACTCAGTGTTCTGAAAAACTGCAGAATAGACATGAAACATAAGTGTACCCTGCATACAAAAGAAGACCAAGATCAATAAATATGTAAAATTGAGAACCACCAAATCTGATTCAAGCACAAAAGAACAAGGGAGAGCTTATGCTATCCTGCTACTAGGCCACGGTCATCGCCGGCGAGCACCCGGTCGAGGACTATCGCAAGTTCGCAACACATACACAAACCTGGCCCTGTCCCTATTCTCCATGTCCGCGCCAGTCCCGCCCAAGGTCATGAAGCACAAGGACAGGAGCCGGAGGCGTTAATGGATGTATGTATCAGTGCCCAACAGATGTACCTACTGTGAAAAATTGATGTGGCGTCCAATGGATATATGAACATGCAAAGGGCGAAGGCGAAGGCGGACCTCGGCAGCGATGTCCAGATGGCGACCTGCAGGTCCGCAACGGAGGCGGCGGCGCCTCCTCTAGGACCTCGGCGCCTCCTCTAGGACCTCGGCGCCGGCTCCTCGATGACCCCTCAGCCTTTAGAAACTTGAAGGCTCACTATTAGTTCTAATTCTCATGGCCTATTAAATTTGCACGTTGCTCCCTGCATATTCAGGCAAAATTAAAAAACAACATGTATCGTTGTTGCTTGATCAAGCAAACACCACACACAAGCATGCACACGCAACAAGCATCCATGAGCACCCAGCAAGCAGCAAGCAAGCACACACACACACCATGACTTCATAGAAGCATCAATCTGTGGAGATCGCGCACTCACACATGGTAGCTAGCCACACACCGAGCACGCCCATAACAAAACTCACGCAGAGCACAGAAACATAGATGTGAGATTTGGGCGGAGAGGGGAAGAGAGACATACCACGACGGGGCGGAGCCGTGATGCCCGTGTGACCGGCGAGTAAGTCGACGCCTCGACAGTGACCCAAGATCAAAGCAGCGGACACGAGGCGTCGGCTGGTGGTCGGCGAGGCTGAGGTGAGCGGCCAAGTTGGGCGCCAGCCACTTCCTAGGTGACACTGCCGCCCTCGTCAGATGCCAGCGACGATGGGGAAGCTCGACGCAGGGGCGGCGTCTCTCTCTCTCTCTCTCTCTCTCTCTCTCT
>NC_041393.1:487538099-487609417 GCF_002162155.2 Triticum dicoccoides
TGAGCGACAAGGAACCCGACGGCTTCCCCAACCGCTGTGCTGCACGGATTTGGGGACGGGGCGGGTCGAGGAGGGAGGGGCGCCATCGGCGGTCGTGGGTGGGAGTGGCGTCCGGGCGGTGTGCAGGAAGGCGACGAAGGGACTGGGGATACGCGGGGTGGAGCGGATCCACCGTAGGGCAGGATCTCCTGTCGCCAAAAATCACGTTTGTTTGGTAGAGAGAAAATCAGGGGAGAAGGACGTTTCCTTTTATTTAGACGAGGACGTTTACTTCGGGGGCTGCCACGGGTTGTCCTTGTCGCCATCGGCAACTCTGTCACTTTAGCGCTACGAGCGTGGGACTAAGCGACGAAGGGAAAGGAAGGAAGCGAAGTAATGACTTACCTGATGTTAGGTATGTTATAATCAGGCTAATTACTGTTATGATTCGTTGAGTTTGTTTCCATATATTACACTTTAGCGCTAGGAAGGTGGGACTGATGGACGAGGAGATCTCTTGCCTACTATTTCAGTTACCAATTACCGAATCGGGGTACGCCTATTTCTCTCGATTGATTGAATTAGAACTTGCCAAAATATTTACACGATTGAATTGAATCGACATACGCCAAAGCAAACACGAATAAATGGAATGAGGATCGAATGTGATTCGGTATTAAGTGAGAAGAAGAAGAAAAATAAAGTGGGAGGGGTGGTGGGAGATGAGACGAAAATAAACCAGCGATGGGATGGGTGGTGGGAGGAGAGACGGAAAAAAAACCAGCGATGGGAAGGGGTGGTGGGAGGGTAGACGAAACAAAACCAGCGAAAAATAACCGATGGACTATTCACCAACTGCTCCATTAGGAGTAAAGATTATTATTCTCAATCAAAGAAGACAAAGGCATATCATTGGGATCAAGAGTAGTATTTTTAATAGCAAACAATTTCATAAGTTCATCCATCTTTCCACTCAAAACATTGATTTCTTCTATAACATGCATTTTTTTTACTAGAAGATCTTTCGGTGTGCCATTGAGAATAATTACCCATAATATTATCAAGAAGTTTTGTAGCATCTCCTAACGTGATTTCCATAAACGTGCCTCCCATGGCCGAATCTAAGAGATTTCTAGAAGCAAAGTTCAAACCGGCATAAAATTTTTGTATAATCATCCATAAGTTCAAACCATGAGTATGGCAATTACGAAGCATCAATTTCATTCTTTCCCAAGATTGGGCAACATGCTCATGATCAAGTTGTTTAAAATTCATAATATCGTTCCTAAGAGTGATAATCTTAGCGGGAGGAAAATACTTAGAGATAAAAACATCTTTGCACTTGTTCCAAGAATCAATACTATTTTTAGGCAAAGATGAAAACCAAACTTTAACACGATCTCTAAGAGAAAACGGAAATAACTTCAATTTGACAATATTGTTATCTGTATCTTTCTTCTTTTGCATATCACACAAATCAACAAAGTTGTTTAGATGAGTAGCGGCATCTTCACTAGAAAGCCCGGCGAATTGATCTTTCATAACAAGATTCAGCAAAGCAGTATTGATTTCACAAAACTCAACATCATTAAGAGGAGCAATCGGAGTACTAAGGAAATCACTATTATTGGTATTCGAGAAATCACACAATTTGGTATTATCTTGCGCCATGGCAACAAGTAATCCAACACACAAGCAAACAGAAAAAGGCAAGCGAAAGAGAGGAGGAGATCGGGAAAGAGAGGGCGAATAAAACGGCAAGGGTGAAGTGGGGGAGAGGAAAACGAGAGGCAAATGGCAAATAATGTAAATGCGAGGGAGATGGGTTTGTGATGGGTACTTGGTATGTCTTGACTTGAGCGAAGACCTCCCCGGCAACGGCGCCAGAAATCCTTCTTGCTACGTCTTGAGCTTGTGTTGGTTTTCCTCGAAGAGGAGAGGGTGATGCAGCAATAGTAGCGTAAGTATTTCCCTCAGTTTTTGAGAACCAAGGTATCAATCCAGTAGGAGGCTCCTCAAAAGTCCCACGCACCTACACAAACAAACTGAGAACTCGCAACCAACGCGATAAAGGGGTTGTCAGTCCCTTCATGGCCACTTGCGAAAGTGAGATCTGATAGAGATAGTATGATAAGATAAATATATTTTTGGTATTTTATAATATAGATGCAAAAAGTAAAGATGCAAATAAAAGTAAATTGGAAGCAAATATGATAAAAGATAGACCCGGGGGCCATAGGTTTCACTAGAGGCTTCTCTCGAGATAGCATAAGTATTAGGGTGGGTGAACAAATTACTGTCGAGCAATTGATAGAAAAGCGAATAATTATGAGATTATCTAGGCATGATCATGTATATAGGCATCACGTCCATAACAAGTAGACCGACTCCTGCCTGCATCTACTACTATTACTCCACACATCGACCGACTCCTGCCTGCATCTAGAGTATTAAGTTCATAAGAACAAAGTAACGCATTAAGCAAGATGACATGATGTAGAGGGATAAACTCATGCAATATGATATAAACCCCATCTTTTTATCCTCGATGGCAACAATACAATACGTGCCTTGCAACCCTTTCTGTCACTGGGTAAGGACACCGCAAGATTGAACCCAAAGCTAAGCACTTCTTCCATGGCAAGAAAGATCAATCTAGTAGGCCAAACCAAACTGATAATTCGAAGAGACTTGCAAAGATAACTTAATCATACATAAAAGAATTCAGAGAAGATTCAAATATTATTCATAGATAAACTTGATCATAAACCCACAATTCATCGGATCTCGACAAACACACTGCAAAAAGAGTTTACATCGAATAGATCTCCACAAGAGAGGGGGAGAACATTGTATTGAGATCCAAAAAGAGAGAAGAAGCCAGCTAGCTAATAACTATGGACCCGTAGGTCTATGGTAAACTACTCACAACTCATCGGAGGGGCAAGGATGTTGATGTAGAGGCCCTCCGTGGTCGATTCCCCCTCCGACAGAACACCGGCGAAGGCTCCAAGATGGGATCTCGCGGATACAGAAGGTTACGGTGGTGGAAATTGTGTTTCGTCTGCCCCTGGATGTTTTTGGGGTAGGTAGGCTTATATAGGAGGAAGAAGTATATCGGGGATGCCCGAGGGGCCCACGAGACAGGGGGGCGCGCCCTACAGGGGGCGCCCTCCTATCTCATGGGAGCCTCGGCTGCTTCTTGACTTGCACTCCAAGTTCTCTGGATCACGTTCGTTCCAAAAATCACGCTCCCGAAGGTTTCGTTCCGTTTGGACTCCGTTTGATATTCCTTTTCTTCGAAATACTGAAATAGGCAAAAAACAGCAATACGGGCTGGGCCTCCGGTTAGTGGGTTAGTCCCAAAAATGAAATAAATGTGTAAAATAAAGCCCATAAACATCCAAAAGGGGGTAATATAATAGCATGGAACAATCAAAAATTATAGATACGTTGGAGACGTATCAGCCTCGACCGACCTGGTGGTCGGTATTCCTCCCGAAGCCACGATCAACCCTACAGCCACCGAGGCTCCCAAGGGAGGATCTCACGAAGGCATGGAAGACCCGCGCCCTCACGAAGAACAAGACTCCGTTGATGCCTCCCCCTCGTCGAGCACCCTGTCTACTTTGTCAGCACGGTACTGAGGGAGGCCTGGGCGCGCTACCCCATGCCTCAAAAACTCCTATTCACGCTCCTGGTCGCCTCCCGAAAACTGCGCCACTACTTTCAAGGCCATCCCATCAAGGTTGTTTCGGCGTACCCACTGGAGAGGGTGCTCTGGAGCCTGAATGCCACCGGGCGAGTTGTCGAATGGAACATCGAGTTTCAGGCGTTCAATCTCGAGTTCATCACCACCAGGGTCATTAAGGGTGCGGCCCTCGCGGACTTCGTGGCCGAGTGGACTGACACTCTCGACCGCAGACTAAGCGAGGACCGCTCCCTCTTGCTAGGAGACAAGGAACTGGATGGGTGAATCATGTACTTTGATGGAGCATTTGCGCGGCAAGGCGCGGGAGCAGGGGCCGTCCTCATCTCACCCACCAAGGACAAGCTCTACTACGCGGTGCAGCTCTGCTTCCAGCAGGGCGAGAAGGTCTCAAACAATATTGCGGAGTTCGAAGGCTTGCTCGCCGGGCTCAGAGCCGCGACAGCGCTGGGGTGAACCGCGTCACCATCAAGGGCGACTCTTAGCTCCTCGTCAACTTATCCAACAAGGAGTACACGCCCAAGGACGAGCATATGAAGGCGTACCTAGAAGAGGTGCGCAAGATGGAGAAACGATTCATGGGTGTGGAGCTGCAGCACGTGCCGCGCGGAATGAACAAGGAGGCAGATGACATCGCCAAGAGAGCCTCCCGCAGGCTCCCTCAGGAGCCGGGGGTGTTTGAGGAGCGGCTCTTCAAGCCGTTTGCGGCACCCCCCACCACGACTCCAGCACCGCCTCCGGAGGGTTTGCCTCAGGCACCTGAGACGGGCGCCCCAGCCTGTGGCCACCCCTCGGGGCCCGCCTGCTTCTTGCGCTCGAGCCTCGGGAGGGGTGCTGGACCGGAGAGCTCAAGACGTACCTGCTTCAAGAGACCCTGCCGGAGAAGGAGGAGAAAGCCGAGTGCGTGGCACGTCAAGCCACCGCGTACTACATTCAGGATGGTGAGTTATATTGCAAGAGGCCCAATGACGTTTTGTTGCGGTGCATCTCCAGGGAACAGGGGCTTGAGCTGCTAGCGGACATACATGGTGGGGACTGCGGGCATCATTCCTCATCACGCACTCTGGTGGGCAAGGCGTTCCGCAGCGGCTTCTATTAGCCCACCGCGCTCAACGCCACAGAGCTGGTGCGCTCTTGTGAAGCATGCCAGTTTCACGCCAAGCAAATCCACCAGCCTGCGCAGGGCCTCCAGACAATCCCGCTCACATGGCCGTTCGCGGTCTGGGGGCTGGACATCTTGGGGCCGTTCCCTCGAGCGCCAGGGGGCTACCGGTACCTCTACGTCGCCATCGACAAGTTCACCAAGTGGGCGGAGGTAGAAGCCGTGCGCACCATTCCAACTGGATCGGCCGTCAAGTCCATCAAGGGAATCGTGAGCCGGTTTGGGCCCCCAACCGCACCATCACTGACAACGGCTCGCAATTCACTAGCAACCTTTTCAAAACATACTGTGCTAACCTTGGAACGCAGATATGCTACGCCTCAGTGGCACACCCACGGAGCAATGGTCAGGCCGAGCGGGGCAATGCAGAAGTCCTGAGGGGCCTCAAGACCAGGACCTTCAAGAAGAAGCTCATGAAATAGTTTTATTTTAGCTGAGAGGCGGCATGGTTAATATGAATATCCAAATCATTTGTCTTTCATTTGCCTAATGTACCCATTTTTCTTGCTATAGTTCCCGCAACAACATGCGGGGTATCATCTAGTTCTATCTTTATAGGTGCAGATCTTCCAGACCAAGAAAAAGAAAAGCTCATGAAAACATTAAAGAGCCATCACAAAGCATTTGGATATTCCATGGACGGCCTTACCAATCAGAGAATATCTAAGAAAGTTAAATCTTAAAATGATGAAAGTGGTAACAAAAAAGGTTGTCTAATTACTTGATGTGGGTTTATCTTTCACGTAGCTGAAAGCAAGTGGGTGAGCCTAGTTTATTGTATTCAACCTAGAGCAGCCTCACCTGGGCGAGCGCGAAACTAGGCCGGCCACAACGTTTGTTTTATGCTTTTTTTTAGCTTTTTTGTTTTTTTCTTTCCTTATTTTAGTTTTGTTTATACTTTCAAATATTATATATTAAAAAAATGTTAAACATGTATGAGAAATAGTGGTTATGTATTAAAAATGGTTAAAAGTGTATAAAAATGTTGATCATGTGTTGAGCAACTTTTTAATGGCAATAAAAAAATTTCACACATAATGTATATTTTCCGTATACATCAGGAACATTTGTATGTCTAACATTTTAAAATATAGTTTTTTGAAATATAATACTATATCTTTTGATGTCTATTTTTATTTAATGTATGTTGTACATTTTTTGTATGCATCGGAAACATTTTTTATACACCTGTAACATTTTAAAAATATTGATCAATATTTTTCATATAAAAAAATAAAAACAAAGAAAACCAAAGGAAAAAAAATGCCGCAGAAAACCACTGCAGAAAGAATAAAAAACAGTAAAAATGTAGAAACAAGCAACACAAACCAGCAGCGTGCAAACCGCGGGCTCCTCCGACTATTCCGTGGGTAGCAGTATTCGCGATTCGCAAGTCACCACGAACGACATGGGCGCCACAGAATGTCGACATAGACCACACGCCCCCCGACTGCGCGTGCTCGCCACCCGATTGGCCGGCGGGTATAAATGGTGGTGCGCATCGCCTGAGCCGCACGCCGACGCGCACTGTCTTCCCAAACAGCCGAGCAGTCAACTGAACGGCAGCCCACCAAGCGTCCCAGCCGGTCATTGAGAGGCGCTGCCGCGGGGCCTGGGCGTCCCGGGAACTGCAGGAACGATGCAGTCGCTGCAGGACAAGGCGTCGGAGTGGAGCGGCGTCGCGGCCGCCGACGCCTTCGCCATCGACGAAGTCAACGTCTTCGAGGCGCTCGGCGGCACCCCGCAGCCCTTCGTCGACCTCTCCACCAACTTCTACACCAGGTCCGCCCCGATCTGCTCCTCCCGCCTCCTCTGATCTGGGTTCCGTTCCCCACTTCTCTGATTTTGTCGTCTGACTTCCTGGCCGTGGTTGGATCGACGGAACAGGGTTTATGAGGACGAGGAGGAGTGGTTCCGGGAGATATTCTCGGGGTCCAAGAAGGAGGACGCGATCCAGAACCAGTACGAGTTCTTGGTGCAGCGGATGGGCGGCCCGCCGCTATTCTCCCAGAGGAGAGGTAACTTGATTGAACTGGCGCTCTTCTCCCAATTGGTTCATTGTAGCCCCAAAGCATCCCTGTTTCCACTGCCCAGTTGCCATTGAAGCTGGTGCTTATGTTGAAATTTAATGTTTTGAGTCGAAATGCTTACTTGTTGCCTAATAGATTCCGGGTGTGGAAATAAAACGATCAGTATTTGAAAACTGAAATTGGCTTAGAAGTTCATTCTTAAACATAAACTTTTAGTAAAGACAATAAGTCTTAGACGTTTCAACAAGCAGTTTGTAGAATTGTGGAAATCAGCTCCTGTTTATTCCTTCAGGCCGTCCTTCTGCAGAACCATTATGCTTTTCTTCATAGCAACAGCATACTATCATTGGATTATTCTGTTCTTTCGCCCTGGTTGTCAGGCAGCACTGTCGAGTGCTTAATGCAGGGTACTACGTAGAGATGATTTACTGCTCTCTTCGTCTACGTATAGATTAGAATAACACTTGGTTATGTCAGGAGACTGCTTTTCATTTTCTTAAAATAAATGGATTAGAATTACACGGATTGACTATATTAATGCCAAAGGGTGCTGGAAAGACTCCGACAGGGAATTGCATTTGATCAAACCACGAAAGCAACAAAACAAATATTGAGAGCTAGGATTAGAGTCCGAGAGGAAGAATTATGCAGCACTTATGGCACGTCATCTGCCCTGGAGACCAAGGTTCCTAAGCAGGTGGTGCCCTCTTGAACCCAGAGGATGAGCTTCATTTTGAGTGAGAGTCAGTCAAAAGATTTCTCTGGCACTGAAAGGTTCCCCTAGTTGATTCCTTCCAAATTTCCCAAATCACCAAAATGAGCATCTGGGTTTGTCCGTGGCATATTTTGTCATATCTTTATCTAGCAACAATACCTTATTAATATCATATAATTGCAGTTCCCAGTCAAGACATATGCTTTCTAGTACTTGTGCAGTGAGTAGTTACTAGGTCGAATGTGTTCCATTTCACCATTTCCTGTTTGAACGCCTCTATCTATATCTATGTGCTTCTACACAAAGATGTTTGAAAATCCAATATTTGTCCTGTTGTTCTGTGCCACTTATTTGTCCATCTATTTCTTGAACCTTTTTGGGTGTGGTAAAAGTCATGCTATTTATTATTACTAGGTGTTCCACGTTTTATACCTTTGTCATATTTGTGTCATTCTTGTAATCATGGACATTAGTAGCAACATGAACTCTCGACGTTACCAAGCACTTGCAATTCATATTTTTCTGATCTTAATTACTTGCTGACCTAACACTATCACTCTCTCTGATTCTTGTAGGACATCCTGCCTTGATAGGACGACATCGGCCATTCCCAGTTACCCACCGAGCTGCGGAGCGATGGCTACACCACATGCAGCAAGCTCTGGAAACCACCGAAAGCATAAACCCAGATACAAAACCCAAAATGATGAATTTTTTCAGGTCTGTGTTATGACTGAACTAGTGAAATCTGCATCAAGCATTTGGGAGCATATCAACCAAGAGGCTAAGATATTGTCATTTGTTATCTTGTTCCAGGCACACTGCATACTTCCTTGTCGCCGGTAATGAGATGACAAGGCAAACCCAAAGTGTACCTCCCTGCAAACATGCAACGAGCAAACCAGCCGAGTAACCGCTCAAGCTTAACCAGTTGAATAACGGTTTCAGCTCCCATATTCCTATAGGATTCCCATGTGCAATGGGATCAAGGTTGTTTATGCATTATGCATTATAGGAAACGACACGCCTGATGTTGTATGGGCAGAGACACTCGTGCAGAGAGCATCTCAAAATTGATAAATTGCTTACTTGAAATGGTCGTACTCCCTCTTATCGCTGGGTTTGTGTTTGAGGGCACAAGTTCCTATGGTGTATAGGTGCTGAACTGCTCGTGCTATTCTATCCAATGCTCTTGTCAGTTAAGCATGGCATTTCAACCCAGCTTGTTAATTTTCCTTAAAAGAGAAACATAACTTGTTACGCTTATTAAACAGTAGAATTTCAACCGTGGTTTCTGCCGGAAATTGCTTTTGGATCCCGAGCTCCATGGAGCCTGGATTTTTGAAAAAAAAAACATGCCTTAAAGTTTCAAAATTCTGAAAAAGTTACACTTGAACCTAGGGATGTATTCTAGATCTCCATAAATTTCATGATGAAATACATTGTGGTTCAAGCTGCACAAAAAAAAAATCATGTCTTTCTAGCACATACACTTTTTTCACTATCAAAGTTCATGATTTTGGGTTTTTATACAGCTCACACCAGTATTTTATCATGAAACTTTACAGAATGTAGTATACATACCAATGTCCATGTGCATTTCTTCAGATTTGTTTTGAAACTTTTAAATATGATTTTTGATTTTTTTTTTTCGAAAACAGGGCTCCATGGAGCTTGGGAGCAAGATATCCACTCTCGGTTTCTGCTGGCTTCTTCTCTCGAGTTTCGGAGAAGTAAACCTACATGTTGTGTTGTCGAGAGAATTTACCGTCCAAATTATTTTACACTGTAAAGTACTGTATTTGGACAAGGGATTTGGGGAAGGGAACATGACATGGATGGGGCGTGGTACTATAAGCACAAGGAAGGGTACTTGGATCGAGTGGGACGCGTACAGTTGCAGCCATGTGCCCACCTTGTTGGCTAGAGTAAAATAGCACGAGGCAGCCTTGTAACTGAATCCAGATTGCAAACACATAAGACTAGCCGCAGTGGGAGTAACTTCAGCAGTAAATTCGAGTCCAACTCAGCAAATTTGCTTATGTGGCAGTGAGTTAATGAGGAGAGAGATAGTTATAGTAACTTAGCTAGTTATTGTAACATCACATGTCTCAATGCAATATGAGTCTATAACCTAATAAATGAAGCTTTGCATGTTACCACACTTATGTTACTACCCACAATGAACGTAGTAATATAGTCTAGGGATATGTGTATGTTACTAGTGTATGTTACTACCCATTGTGGCTAGTCTAACGCTTGCACTTACATTTAGACTACCCATCTTTATTAGACTGGTCATAGTGGGGAGTAACTTAGACTAGTAACATGCATAGTATCTTAGATTAATATCATAGGTGGTCTCATTTATCGTCATGCATGACACATAGTAGCATCACATTTAATATATTACGTCTACCTATGTTACTATAACCATCTCTTTTCTTTAATTATCTGTCACATAAGCATGTTTGTGAATCCCAAATACATGATACTAATTATGTTACCCCCACTATGGCCAGCCTTAGTACTTCCTCCTCCTAAAAATAAGTGTCTCAACTTTATACTAACTCTAGTATAAAATTGTACTAAGTTTGAGACACTTATTTTAGGATGGAGGGAGTAGTATATATAAATTCGAAACCGAACTTTCACGTTCACACACCCATTCACATATGGAGGGCAGACTTGCAGTTTTATTCGCAGTAATAAACGGGAGTTATTCGTACGACCGGATATTACACTCCCGGTTCAGTAAGGTTGTTGCAGCAACTTGTACTGCTATGATCATGGTCGTCCAATCCCTCCATTGTACGGCGGAGGGGCTCCAGGGCCGGGCTGCGGACGGTAAGGGTAGGGCCGAGGACGGCCGCCGTACGGTAGGCCAGGCTGTCCGCACGGCCTGCCTCTGCATATGGGGCGGCGGCTAGGGTCCAGAGCACCAGCTGGAAGGAAAACAGGAGCCTCCATGGAGATTCATCAGTTACAAGTAATTACTCGATTTCAGGACGCTGCAGAGGAGTACTATAACTGAAGGAGGAGATGACGACGAAGAGGATGAAATGAGCAGTTCGGAAGCACTCACGACTGATCCCGGCTCCGTAGCAGACGGAGCTGCTCATGATCACCGCGGAGACGGCGAAGAGCGCGATCTGCAGGAGCACCATGAAAGGGGCAGCTCTGGCGAAGGACGCCATCGTAACGTGGGTGGGCTGTAGCTAGCTGGGGGCTTCGAGCTGTGTTTGTTTGCAGATGCTGCTCGCCGAAGGGCCCGTACTTATAGATGTCGATCGACCCCTCCTCCTATGGCAAAGAGAAAGATCGCCTTGGCACATTAATTTCCTTGTATACTTTTCTCAAGCATATTCTACCTCGAGAGATCAAGCTTTGGCAGTGGCAGCTAACAGTTCGCATCCTAAAAAAAGGGGTGCAATTTTCCGATAAGGATAATCACACTATTTTTGGTGGGCACACACGGGTGAATCTATTTGCTCAAATTTCTCGGTTTAGTCAAGGCTAGCGAGTGGTGAGTAATGATAAGTTGATAACTTGGCCGTGCACGACCGGCAGAGAGGACCGACGACCCAACTCTCGGGTCGTCTTGCGGTCTTGCAACCAAGGAAAAGCTATACGTAGGGTTTCCCTCGCCTCGCGTTGTCACGCATGAAACCAATGTACTTAGACCAACTCCAATGCACGACCTTAGATGGTCGGGACGCATCCAATGAGGAATAAATGAACACAAATTGCGACTCAATGCATGTGAGCAAACGGATAAACGTCAATTTTTATTCGCTGACTCATTTCCGACATAAATTTGAGCCGCGTTTGCATCGAAACGGATAGCGCACGGACGGGCGGGATGTGTGCCCTTGTTCTCCCCCGGCCCGCCCATCAGCGACACAAACGTTCCTTTTTCTCTTCCCCTTCCCTCCCCTCCCCCATAGCCGCCGTCGCCCATTTCCCAGCCGCCTCCTCGGTCTTCAGCCCGGCCGCCCAAAGCACGACCATTGGATTTGTGCCTCTTTTGCCCCGTCACCGGCGCACAACCGGTAGATCTGCGGCAACCGCCGCCGCCACTGGATTTGGCGCATTCGATCGCCGGCGGCTGCGCCTTGCCATGAATTTGCCGGGTACCGGACCGGACAACCCCGACAACGCCTCTGCGCAGCATGCAGGTATTGACTCCGCCTCTAGCCGCTCGGATATTTTCGTCGGCGGATCGCAGACAAAGACACGCTCGACCATCGCCCAGGCTCGGCGTTGGTCCAGCGGCTCGCGGCTCACCGTTGCCGGTCATAAAGTGCGATGACTGCCCGTGGCAGGTCGTGCATCGCGTTTCTACCACGCCGGAACATCCAGGATGGGTGTTCTTCAAGTGCAAAAAAGATGGGGCATGTGTTGGGGAGCTATTTAAAAGAGAAACAAGATATCATTCAAGTAACGCAACCATCATGCTCTCCCAACGTATTTGAAGAGGTATGTCTAGCAAGTGATTTACCTATCTTCTGATTTGGACGCAACTTTATTGTTGATGCTTCCATAAGAAAAATTCTCATAAGTAATTTTGAAGAACCAACGAAGAAGGGTAATTTACTTGTTAGCAATCAAATTGTTATAGAACATATCGGTCAACCTATTGTGCCATTTATGAAGACCAATAGTGACTTGTTATTGCAGCCAAAGTTTTCCCCATTGCTTTATCAATTGAGACATGTGTATCCTAACTATTTTCGTTTCAGAAATTTAAAGCCAAGGTTAACTTTTTTTGAGAAATCTGATGCTAATATAATATCTTATCCGAATACATCGGAGATAGAGTGCATAACACAATGCATAGTCGAATGGAGATATTCAAAATCTGGACATTCGTTTGCTTAAATCCAAATCCATTCGCGCACGAAGATTGACTAGAAAATAAGAAGTATACCTTAAATTCAAGCATGTGTGATAAAATATTTGATTTGTTGCTGAAAAATAATTACTTTAGAATTCTTGATCACCATGTCAAGCCATTAATAAAAAGACGAATGTATTGTAAATTGCATGATTCATCCAAGCATAATTTTGAGGATTGCAACATGTTTTGTCAAATAGTCAAATTGACCATTGATAGAGGACGATTGAAATTTGTTAAGACACCAAGAGATGACCAGTCTATTCCGATTGGTCCTGATAGCAAATGATATTTGCATCGGCTGCTTCAAGCCGATCCATTTCAACATGAGAAGGTAAAAACTGCGGACAATGGAATCAAGCTTTCAACTAAGGAAGTTGTTCAAGAGCACAATTATAATATTCTTGAGGGAGATAATTCCATCAAAGTTGCAATGAAGACGCCAAGTACTAGGGGGCAACAAGAAAACCTAAAGATCGATGCAAGCAAAGGTCGATGTAAGCACAAAGGTAAAAAGCCGATAGTCACTTTCGCGCAACTATTCGAAAACTATTAGAAGATAAGTGAGAAAAAGATTTCTTATCAGCCAAGTAATTCAAAAGCGTCAAGATCACCCCCTAGGCACAAATCTGATGACCGGTATTGGCAAAGGGAAAATTTCAATGCAACATATTGATATCCTTATTTTGGTTCGCCAATGCCAATGTCATGGATGCCTCCCTATGCTCATGTAAATTTATATCAATCATGGGACATGTATGATTCAAGGGCACATTCTCCATCATATTTTAGACCATCTCACCATTATTATGCAGCTCCAAGAAGATCAACGTTCAGTGAGTAGTCATATGTTCAAGACCGTTTCAATGAGAAAGAATCAGTCCGGAGCTCAAGAAAGAAGAATGAAGTAATCAAACAAATATATCGAGTTTAAAAAGATGGTTGTAAGAGTGCCAATTCAGATTTGATCCTAAAGGATAAAGAGCTAATTAAAGTGTTGACATTGACTACTGAAGACAATGAGATGAAGCAATAAGTTGTCGAAAATCAAAGTGCAGAATCTAAAGAAAGAAGTTGAAAGTGCATAAGGTAAATCAAGAATTGTCATTAGCTCAAAGAAAAGAAGAAATTACAAAAACTTAGTGCATAAGAGCTTGAAAAGAGCAACATGGCATGAGTTCCCAAAGGAAGTACTCAAAACAAGAATGGTGTGCAAGCTTCCATTGCAAGAAGTTGCGACAAAGGTAAAGAAGGAAAAGAGTGAAAATTATGAGCGACCAAGCCGAAGGTTTCAAGGTCTTCGGTGCACACATTATCCACATTCTCCAACTATGCCATCGATGCCGATGACATGGAATTCATTCTCATGTATGATTGGTTACCCTTCATGGAGTTATTTTGATCCATGGAGGCAATATAACTTCTTACATCATGCAAGGGTTTTACCTCATCACCATACATTCGATTAGCTGTATTTTGTTGCTAATTAAAGAGGCCGATATATAACTATCGCCCTAAGCAAAGACATGGCTGATATATAATTATCGACCTAAGCACATATAAATGACCAATGGAGTGTTGAAATCGTCCTTAGAGAAAACACGGTATGGATTAGGGGGTATATATATATTGGCACGCTAGCTTTGCCAAAAAACAGGGGGGCATGTGTTGACACCAGATTTTTGTATGGCTAAAATAGTAATTAAGATAAATTCAATTGAAAAAAGTTTCAACATTAAAGTTCTTCTCTCATTGAAACGGATGATTTTGATGTAGAAATCGTCTTAATCCGAGGTCGTATGCAAAAGTTATAGGCAGTACAAGACACTGCTACAGTAGATGGCCGGTCACTCCGAGGACAACTGAGGGAGTCCTGGATTAGGGGGTGTCCGGATGGCCGGACTATGACCTTTGGCCGGACTCCCGGACTATGAAGATACAAGATTGAAGACTTCGTCCCATGTATGGATGGGACTTTCCTTGGTGTGGAAGGCAAGCTTGGCGATACGATATGTAGATCTCCTCCCATTGTAACCGACTCAGTGTAACCCTAGCCCTCTCTAGTGTCTATATAAACCGGAGAGTTTTAGTCCATAGGAGGAACAACAATCATACCATAGGCTAGCTTCTAGGGTTTAGCCTCTCTGATCTCGTGGTAGACCAACTCTTATACTACCCATATTATCAATATTAATCAAGCAGGAGTAGGGTTTTACCTCCATCTAGAGGGCCCGAACCTGGGTAAAAACATCGTGTCCCTTGTCTCCTGTTACCATCCGCCTAGACGCACAGTTCGGGACCCCCTACCCGAGATCCGCCGGTTTTGACACCGACATTGGTGCTTTCATTGAGACTACCTCTGTGTCGTCACCTTTAGGCCCGATGGCTTCTTCGATCATCAACCACGACGCGGTCCAGGGTGAGGCTTTTCTCCCCGGACATATCTTCGTGTTCGGCGACTTCGCACTGCGGGCCAATTTGCTTGGCCATCTGGAGCAGATCGAAAGCTACGCCCCTGGCCATCAGGTCGGATTTGGAAGTTTAAACTACACGGCTGACATCCGCGGGGACTTGATCTTCGACGGATTCGAGCCACGGCCGAGCGCGCCGCACTGTCACGATGGGCATGATCTAGCTCTGCCACCGGACAGCGCTCAGAGCGCCGCTCAGGTGTCCGCTCCGACCCTTAGCTCGGAGCCGACCGCGCCAATCGGGGACGGACGGTTGGACGCTGCCCCGAAAGCTGCAATCTCTACGGCGATCGAGCCGAATACCAGCCTAGTCCTTTGTGAGGCCTGTGACTCCAAGGTGCCAGACTCCTTTCCGGACTCCGAATCTTCCGCACCCCTTCCGATCGAACCCAATTGGGCTCCGATCATGGAGTTCACCACCGCAGACGTCTTTCAGCACTCGCCCTTTGGTGACATCCTGAATTCACTAAAGTCTTTCTCTTTGTCAGGAGAGCCCTGGCCGAACTATGGTCAGCAGGGTCGGGATGCGGACGATGAAGAAATTCTAAACCCACCCATCACCCATTTCGTAGCCACTGTCGATGATTTAACCGACATGCTCGACTTCGACTCCGAAGACATCGACGGTATGGACGCCGATGAAGGAGACAAACAAGAACCAGCGCCTATAGGGCACTGGACAACCACCTCATCACACGATGTATGCATGGTGGACACACCTAAAAGAAACGACGACGAGGATCAAAAGGGCGCAACGAGGGATCATTCCCTCGAAAAGCAATCAAAGCGGCGGCATAAGCGCCGCGCCAAACCCCACCTCGACAGAGACCCAGACATAGAGCAGGGCGAACTGGCGAACAACGAACATGCTGTCGAGCAACCGTCCGAACAGGGCAACTTGGATAAACAAACCGAACAACCCGTCCCCGATGAAGATAATAGTCCGGACGACCTCACGTCGAACAAGTTGCTGGAGCAGAAGAACCTCCACCAAAGGCTCGTCGCCACCGCGCGTAGCCTGAAAAAGCAGAAGCGGAAGCTCAAAACAGCGGAAGATGCACTCAGAATCATATGGGGCAAAGTACTCAACACCGCACACAAGTACGGCGACAGTCACCACACAAAGAGCTATCCGAAGCAAAAATTACTACCGGAATTTGATGAGGAGGCCTTAGAGCCCCCACAGTCAAAAAACAAGGAAGCCACCAGGTTGGATAGACGACCCCACGATCAACATCGAGCGACACAGGGCGCCGCACTCAATCTGGCACGCTATCCGCCCAAGGATTCGCATCAAAAAGACGGTCCAACCAGATCCATCTACGGGCCAAGAAAGCAAGCTCTAGTAAGCAATGCAACGCAAAAAATATCCGAACATCGCGGCACACCCAAATACAGGGGCGCCGCACATCCCCTATGTTTCACCAACGAGGTGCTGGACCATGAATTTCCAGCGGGATTCAAGCCCGTAAGCATAGAGGCATACGACGGAACAACAGACCCTGGAGTCTGGATTGAGGATTATATCCTCCACATACACATGGCTAGAGGAGATGACCTCCACGCCATAAAATACTTACCCCTCAAGCTCAAAGGGCCAGCCCGGCATTGGCTTAAAAGCCTTCCCGAAAACACCATAGGAAGTTTGGAAGAGCTCGAGGATGCTTTTCGAGCAAATTTTCAAGGGACCTATGTCCGACCTCCAGATGCAGACGATCTAAGTCATATAACTCAACAACCCGGAGAGTCAGCCCGGAAACTCTGGAACAGATTTCTTACAAAAAAGAATCAGATAGTCGACTGTCCGGACGCCGAAGCCCTAGCAGCTTTCAAACATAGCGTCCGAGACGAATGGCTCGCCAGACACCTCGGCCAAGAAAAACCAAGAACAATGGCCGCATTGACAAGCCTCATGACCCGTTTTTGCGCAGGAGAGGATAGCTGGTTGGCAAGGAGCAGCACCAGCGACCCAAGTACATCCGAACTCAGAGATGGAAACGGGAAACCGCGCCGTAGCAAGGAACAACGCCGGATCAAGGATAACAGCCCGAAGAGCACGACAGTCAATGCCGGATTCAAAAGCTCTCGACAAAATCGGAAAAAGCCGCCTCCCAAAGATGACAGTGATGAGCTATCTAACCTCAACAAAATCTTGGACAAAATATGTCAAATCCACAGTACCCCCAGGAGGCCGGCAAACCATACCCACAGAGATTGTTGGGTCTTCAAGCAATCCGGCAAACTCAACGCTGAACACAAGGGGCACGACATACCAAGCGAGGATGACGGCGAATCCCATAAGCAGACCACCGGAGAACAAAAGAAGTTCCCACAAGAAGTCAAAACAGTAAATTCACTTCATGTGACAAAAGGAAAAACAGATTGGCGCATACGGAGATACGCGCCATACGGCCTGTCCCAGAGGAATCCAGCCATTGGTTGCTACAACCAATCACCTTTGACCATCAGGATTACTCTAGAGGTATCCGGAACGCAGGCCGGACTGCCTTGGTCTTAGATCCGATAATTGACGGACTCCACTTTACACAAGTCCTCATGGACGGCGGCAGTGACCTAAACTTACTATATCAGGACACAATCCGCAAGATGGGGTTAAACCCAACAATAATCCGCCATGGAAACACTTCCTTTAAAGGGGTCACGCCAGGCCCAGATACCCATTGTATGGGTTCCCTCTCGTTAGAAGTTATGTTCGGCTCCCCCGACAACTTCCGAAGCGAAATGCTAACCTTCCACATCGCCCCATTCATAAGTCGCTACCAAGCGCTACTGGGACGCAAAGCTTTCGTCCGCTTTAATGTAATATCGCATTATGCATCCCTTACACTCAAAATGCCCGGTCCACGAGGCATCATCTCATTAAAGGGAAATATCAAGTGTTCCCCGAGCACGTAGAATGGTGCGGCTGCCTTGACAACCGCACATTTACCCAGCTTTACTACTCAGAGCACCTACATAGGTCGTTAAAGACCCCGGACATGGCTCAACGAATCCGGCGTAAACATGCAAAGGCTTCATAGCCGCATAACCCTGTACAAGGGGCTCCGCGCGACGATAAAGCTCAATCATACCCATGTTTTTGTATTATGCTTTGTTTATTTTAACACAGATTTCGCACGATTGATTTTCCACTAAGTTCCTCTCTTTTGCAGACGAACGCCGTGCTACACCCGTCCATGATACGGCACAACGGAGACACAGGCGCAGACGTGCAGCAGGTACCTGTTTCAAGGATTCTTTTCAGATTAAGACCCTGCGTAAACCTTTTTTACTATCTCTTATTGATAACATCCCCCGGGTTTTGCTATCACCGAGGAGGAGGCTGGCGTCTTGGCATGTGGCCATGCCAGAATTTTGTGCGTACCTGGACATCACGGGCTTTTTTACCAAGGGCTTTTGTTCGGCCCGTCTTCATAAAGACCGAATACCTTAGGGAGTGTTCGGCGTCGTGAGTTTGGCCTTATATGCATCAGCTCCGAATCATGTCTTTGGTCAAATGTTGGGTTTGCCCGGCTCTTGTGTTTTGCTGCCTTATGTTCTGCTCTATCGGCTAAGGCGGCACCAGGAGAACTACTGCGATTGTGCCCCGGTTCGGCCAGGCTAGCACCTCAGTAAAGAAAGCCAAAAACTGACTGTCATGATCTAGCGAGAGACTGGTCAACCACTCGATGACCTGCCAGAATCTTTAGGATTCCTTCGCATTAACGAAGGGCCGTTTCCCGGTCAGGCACACACGCGCCCCAAATTCGGGCGAGCGTGGTGCCACTAGGGGCTATTCAGTAGCCCCACTGTCAAGCTCCTATGGCTAAATGAAAGTGATAAAGTATTATAGTCCGGTTGCCTAGTTCGCCATGCTATCACCTCCTTTATAGGACCAAGACGTTGGGTCAAGTGTGAAAAGGCGCCTTTTGCGAACACCCCCTCATTATATGTGTGGGGGCTGAAGCCAACGACTGCATCTTTCAGGTTATATACACATATACATTAACGGCCGCACATGAGGCATTATGATTCTTGAAAGCACAAGTATGAAAAGCTTTTACATCCTATCAAAATATTGTTTTACAATAGCACATGTTATTCGAACACAACATCCTTCGAGCACTGCGTCTCTATTACACAAGCGCCCTGAAGAACTTCCTCATAGTAGTGCTTGGCAGGTACTCGGCTTTCGTCCGAATCCCGGGATGCAACAACACTGGCCTTCATATCCGCCCAGTATGTCTTGACACGGGCAAGAGCCATCTGTGCACCCTCTATGCATGCTGACCTCTTCACTGTATCAACATGCGGCACCGAACCAAGGAACTGCTGCACCAAGCAAAAATAACTCTTCGGCTCTGGCTCTTCCGGCCATAGATGACTCGCGACGTACCTCATAGCGAGTCCGGACAACCTGTTCAGCTCCGCCCAAGCGTCCAAATGGTCGGATACCGAAAGTGGGCGCTCCGGATTATGGAACTGCGACCAAAACAGTTCTTCCAATTTATGGTCATCCAGACCCCGGAAGTATTCGGTCGCGTCTGCGGCACTTGCCGCCAAATCCATATAAGTGTTCGCCGTACTCCACTTCCGGTCCAACGGAGCATACTTAGGATCCCCGAACTTCATCCGCAGCATATAGGGCTTTCCAGCCGCGATATCTCCGGCCTGACGTAGCTCCTCCTTCATAGCTCTCATCGCAGAGCGAGTGTCTTTGGCCTCGACAGTGACCTTTTCTAGGTCCTCCTGTGCCACCCTATCTTCTTCTTCACGAAGCTTACAACGGTCGGCAGCATCCTTCAATTTTACGGCCATCTCGGCCATTTCCTTCTTGCTTTAGCAGTGAGCAACCTGTTCGGCTTTTAGCTCTTCAGCCGCTTTGGCGGCAGCCGCATCACTCTTCCTCGCTTACTCCTTGGCTCGGGCAAGTTCCACCCGAAGATTCTCCATGGCAGCGGCACCATCTGCATTAAGCACATATGTTATAAGGCACGAGCATCAAGCTCCTCTTATCAGATGTCTTTGGAGACATTACATACCTTGTGCCTCGTCTAGCCGCTTATTTACAAGCGCGATGTCGGCATCTGCTACGTCAAGTTGCCGCTTTAACTCGGCAGATTCATCAGTCCGGCTAGCCACCGAACGCCTGGCCACCTACATAGGAAAGGCGACATATTATACCTGGGAGTATGATCCTCTGTGCGCCGTCATTTTTGACAACACACAGAGTCTTAGGGGCTACTATTTATACAGGGTGCATTTTATATATGCGGCTCTGTCAAAAGGTACATCTTTTCGCGTACCTCAAAACCTGTCAGTAAACTCCTGGCGGCCTCGTACAATCCGCTTTCCGCGGATGAAATCCTTCTAATTACCATGTCCATCAACACATGGTGTTCTTCTGAGATAGACGCTCGCTCGAGCAGATCCTGCAGCCCCTCCAACCGTGCACCTAAAGGTGCCGGACTAGCCCGACGACCTTTTTCAAAGTCCGGATTTGGAGAAATCCTCTGAGATGACACCTCGGGGTCGCCAGCCTTACAAGATGGTACAGCGGGGGGAGGCGTTTCGCTCTCCATCATCTCTGGACGAAGATCCCCGGAAGATGAGCTCTGCTGAGAAGGGTTGAGATCTGAACTGCGAGGTAAAATTTTGGTTATGTTCCTCAGAAAGAAAACAGGGATATCACTCATTTTAAAACCCCCCCCTCTTTACTTACGGCTCATTGGAGAGCTGATCCCCTTGGGGGCACAATGCGGCCGGAGCACCCTCCGGCGCCGGACCCTCTGACGAAGATTTCTTCCCCCGCTTCGAGGCCATCGCCTCCAGGTCTTCAGAGGCGGTCCTCTTCTTTCCCTGGATAGAGGAATTCTCGATTCCTCCTTTCCTGATAGCTTCCTTCGAGGAGGCGGTAGCTTCTTTGTTCCCCTCTTCGCCTTCTTCCAAAGGCGCAATCTCCAGCATCTTGGTCAACACGGGATCCGCGCGTGGTCTCAGGGAGGGGGGCCGGACACCTGATAAGCTTTGCTTTCGCTATCCACTCCTGGTTGAAGGATAGCTCTTTTAAAGGCAGTGTTATGATAAATGTACGGATAGCGTGTCCGGGTACAAGGCTACTTACTTGAGTGTCCGGGCGATTGCAACTCAGACCTGCGTCCTCGGACAAGTCCGGACACATTGCTTGTGATCCGAAGAATAATTTGTACATCTCCACGGGCATCGTGCCCATAAAGTGTTGGAGGGCTCGCGGTCCTTCCAGATTAAATTCCCACAGGCGGAGGGGGCGACATTTGCAGGGCAGTATGCGACAAATCAACATAACATGTGCCACTACCGCCAAATTGATATCTCTTTCTAGGAGATCTAGAATGCGGCCCTGCAGCAAGGGCATGTCCTTGGGCGGCCCCCAGTTAAGCCCTTTATTGACCCATGATGCTAGCCGCGAGGGGGACCCGAGCGAAAAGCAGGTGGCGCCACCCACTTGGTGCCCCTGGGGGCTGTGATGTAAAACCACTCCCGTTGCCATAAGCCGAACTCCTCTTGAAAAGAGCCGTCGGGCCATGGAGCATCGGCAATCTTACTTATAATAGCCCCTCCGCACTCAGCGTGCTTCCCCTCGATCATCTTCGGTTCTACCTTGAAGGTTTTAAGCCACAGTCCGAAGTGGGGAGTAATATGGAGGAAGGCCTCACACACGACAATGAACGATGAGATTTGGAGGATGGACTCTGGAGCTAAGTCGTGAAATTTCAGCCCGTAATAAAACATGAGCCCCCTCACGAAGGGATCAATCGGGAATCCTAGCCCCCGAAGGAAGTGAGATGTGAACACCACACTCTCACCGGGCTGGGGAGTGGGAATAGCCTGTCCTTGAGCAGGCAGCCTATGCGAGATTTCGCCAGTTAGATACCTAGCATCTCTCATCTTTCGCACGTCTTCTTCCGTAACAGAGGAAGGCATCCACCGGCCTTGGAGGTCGGAGCCGGACATCATCGAAGGTCCGAAGCGCCTGAATCTGGAGCTTTGGATGTTGGAACTCGAGGCGAGAGGCGGATTTGATTGGATTGAAAGAAAGGAGTCGAGCCTTGGTCTCTTTATAAAGAGGTTGAATACCAAGAGCCCTCCCCGTGACCGTTTGGGACTCACTTTCAATTAAGAAGTCATACCAATGGCACGGTTGGGTTACCCACGCTCGTATTGATGGGAATCCCGGAATAAGGGGACACAATCTCTGCTTTTACAAGACGTGCCAAGGAAACCGCCTCGCTAAACGCGTTGAGGTGGAACAGTAAAACGATTCGAATAAAGGTTTGGCCATAGCGTGATGTCACACTATGGAATACGTTAGCATATTAGATTTGTGTAAATATTATTCTCTCTACGGTGGTATGTGGAACTTATTTTGCAGAGCTGGACACTATCCTCGTGTTCAAACATCTTCTATGAAGTATTCGGAGGAGGAACCCGCCTTGCAATACCGAAGACAATTTGCGCGCCGGACTCGTTGTCATTGAAGCCTGTTTCAGGGGCTACTGAGGGAGTCCTGGATTAGGGGGTGTCCGGATGGCCGGACTATGACCTTTGGCCGGACTCCCGGACTATGAAGATACAAGATTGAAGACTTCGTCCCGTGTCCGGATGGGACTTTCCTTGGCGTGGAAGGCAAGCTTGGCGATACGATATGTAGATCTCCTCCCATTGTAACCGACTCTGTGTAACCCTAGCCCTCTCCGGTGTCTATATAAACCGGAGAGTTTTAGTCCATAGGAGGAACAACAATCATACCATAGGCTAGCTTCTAGGGTTTAGCCTCTCTGATCTCGTGGTAGACCAACTCTTGTACTACCCATATTATCAATATTAATCAAGCAGGAGTAGGGTTTTACCTCCATCGAGAAGGCCCAAACCTGGGTAAAAACATCGTGTCCCTTGTCTCCTGTTACCATCCGCCTAGACGCACAGTTCGGGACCCCCTACCCGAGATCCGCCGATTTTGACACCGACAACAACCATCCAGGTTTCAGATTTCTCCGCTGCAGACTTCGGAAAATAGTCGAAAACCCCCCTCAAGATTGCCTCGAATAAAAAAATGTTCAACATGAAAGTTGTTTGCTTCGTTGAAATGGTTAAACTTGCTTTTAGTCTCGTTTCCATCCGAGGTCGTTTACCACATCAAAAAAGACTCACAAGATTCAACCAATTTTAAACCGAACATTTTTGTAAAGTTCGGACAAAACCGTCCGAATTTAACTAGAGTTTTGGACGTGAATCCAAGCATTTTCGTTGCACGGGAAGTCCAGCTGCCTCTTACATACCTAATGGGTGACAACCGATTGAACAACACACAATCGCAAAACTCGTCTACTTTTTACCCTAGTTTTACATCTCTCTCTTGTTCTTTCTCTCTCGTTCTTCGTGTTGAAGGGGAGCGATCCTAGAGGCTCTAGGGGCGGATGAACCGACCTAGGGCAGACCATAGCTGCCGCGCGTCCAGACGGAGTCCTCCCGGGCGCGTGGGGTTTCGGGTCCTGAAAAGCACTCCCCGGATTGCTTATGTACCGCGGTTCCGGACTTGTCTCCTTCGATGTGAGTTGCGGTGCATCACCCTCAGCGTTGGAGGTACACGATGACGTGTTCGTGTGAGAACACTCCTCCCGCTGGCCACTATGCGGGAGAGGTAGCCTCCATCACTGTCAAAGTCCCAGGGTGATCGCCCATGATTACCCGGTGGTGGATCTGACACTGGCTTAGTCTTGTGTGTATGTCCTTTGATTATAACTTTGGATAACTGAATCTACACTTGTTAGGACGAGCATTTGGGGCACGCACGTGTGTGGGCACTCAGGTCTCGATACCTCCTATTTATTTTGGCTTTTGATTTCAAAGTTCTATATTAAGAAATCTAAATTAAGTTTTGTTTTGATATTCGTGTTTCTCGTGCCTAGTGCTTTCAAATAAGATCCATTGTGAATATATTTTCATGACTTAAAAAAATATATTTTAAGTTTCAATGTTCAAACTTAATATGAATGGCCTATAAAAATTAATTATTTTGTCTCTACGACCATTAGAAAAAATTGCTTAAAATTATATCTTTGAAAGTTGTTAAAACTTGGCATTTTTAGATGCAAAAAACGTAATTTTCATCATTGAAACTTAAATTTTTTGAGCGATTTTCCTTTTTACTGTGCCCTCATGCGGATTCAGCTACTTTGCAAATCACGAAGCAAATCTAGCGGGCAGCAAGCCTTGACATGTGAGTGCCCTACGAATTTCCGGTTTTGCTATACTGAACTACCGATGAAACTCAAGAGCTTGAAACTCACAAGGAATGATAACATGTATTGTGGAAACCTCAGAATCCCAATCAAAATGAATTCGCCGCCATCAACTCCATCCTAGAATGTTTTGGACATGCCAACGGGGAGAGTATCAGGTGATATACCAGATATTAAATGCTCCCATGATACAAACTTTGAAGAAACAATTTTAGACGTTTCAAGAAAATCAGAAATTTTTTGTGAGTGTTGACAACATATGTGACTCCAACCCCTAAGGAAACCGGATCCAAATTTGAAATACACATCTAGAAACAAAAATGACAAATCTAGCATGAATAGTGTCACAAGAAGACAAAACCAAAATGGTTTTTATCATTTATGCCACTGGTTACATGTCACTACTTAGTTTTGCCACTAAGAATTTCAACTGCTCAAAAATGCCACCGCTTCGTTAGGCGCATGCTCAAAAATGCCACTGGACACCATTATTGTCAGCTCAAATCTTGTTTGCCATGTTATAATGACCAAAATACCTATAGACCAACATGTCAGCTCTTCGTCTACCTCACTACAATAAAGTGTGGGTCCCACTTAATCCTAACAATGTTCTTATTTTCCTCTAAAATTATCCGCTTACTTACTCCTCACAAGTGGGGTTCATACTTATCATTGTGAGATAGAGAGAGTGACATGTGGGTATAGGGGAATTTTTGTCATATAACATGGTCAATGAGTTTGACCTGACAATAACAATGTCTAATTGTCGGGGATATACCCCGCAGTATGACCCGACCGGAAGTGTGAACCGGCCGGACTTGGCGACTCACTGATGACCCACCCTGACTTGGCAACTCACTAAGTGACCCGCCCGGATCTCTCCACTAAGTGATAACCCGGCCGAGCCAGGTGACTCATTGGTGACCCGACAGGCGGGTTAGAGGAGCGACAAGACCTGGAGGCCCAGAAGACTCAAGGCCCAGAAGGCCGGCTCATGTTATGGTGGGCCGACTTAAGAGAAAAGCATAAGAAATATTATCTTACAAAGGAAGCAAGACTAGGACTCCACTTGTAAAAGAGTAATCCTAATCCTACTAGGACTAGTCATGTAAGTCGCCCCTTCAACTTATATAAGGAGGGGCAAGGCACCCCAAGAGGGACAAGTTTTACAAGGCTAGATAGACAGACAAGTCAAGAGCTCTCAAAATTGAGCACCCCTGTAATCGTGATCATCATCATCAATATCAATGAAGCAGGATGTAGGCTTTTACCTCCACCGTGAGGGGCCGAACCTGGGTAAAACCTCGCATCTCTCGTCCCACTCAACCCCTCTCAAGCTACCACATGGATGCGTTGGCCTCACGACTAAGTCCTCACACTAAGGACATATGCCGTGACAATTCCACGACACTAATGGCATTTTGAGCAAACATCTAATGGAACGATGCCATTTTTGAGATATCTAATGGCATTTTTGAGCAAGCATCTCACGAAACGATGTCATTTTTGAGCAGTAGTAATTTCTAATGGCAAAACTGAGTAGTGGGACACAATTAGTGGCATAAATGATAAAAACCCAAACCAAAATTGACACTATTTACATCTGGATTTGTCTTTTTTGTGTCTTAATGTGCATTTTGAATTTGAAGCTGATATTTTTAGTGGATGTAGACAAATTCCTAGTGAACATTGATGATTTTTTTCATAATCTTTTGGAACATTTAAAATTGATTTTTAATGGTATCATAGGAGCACTTATGGTGTGGTATCACTAGATATTTTGTCCATGCCAGCGGCCTATTGATAAGCACGAAAAATGTTCTTGAGTGTGGTGGTTCCTTGCTCATGTGCATCTGCACCTGAATCACTCGACATGAACAGTAAATTAATACTAACATAGTAAAAAAATTGTCGAAAATGCTCGAATGCGAGATGTATGTGCAAAAATTTGTGGTGTTTGGGCATTCAAGGAGGTCATGGAAAAAATTGGTTGTGGAAGAAACTTCAAAAAAGAACACAGTTTGGATCGGATTTCTTTCCTAGAGCTCCCAGAATGTTCAACACCACGAATATTTTCATGCTTCTTGCATACTCGAGCATCTTCATTGTCAAAAAAAGTAAAAGATCTTTTGATTTTTCACTATTTGTTTCAAATTTATTGTTCATTGACTGCATGTGAGCCCCAGCTCGGATGCGAATTACCAAATGGTCTTCCACATTCGTTGTGAGGGACTTGACCTCCAAGATACTCTTCCATAAGAAGGTTGGATCATTAAGCGAACAGCTACATGGAGCTAGCTCTTCATGTTTTCCACCTAAGGAAGGTTCATCTTCACCGGCTCATCGAAAATATTCACATTAGACAACCGGGATGGAAGAGCAAGACCATGGTCTAGGGCTGGAAGAGTAACACTTGCCTCACCTCGACGACCACCTTCCATATGACATGACGTACATGTGCCCATTTGGGCCCGCATCAAAATTGACAAGATCATTCATGACTTAGTTTGGAGTGGTGAGGATAGTGAGACGACCAGAGGCGGGCACTCGCTGGTAAACTGGAAAATGTTTGTCATCCAAGTCCTCAGGGGGCTTGATAGTGTGGACTTAGACTAGTTTTGAAGGACTATTTGGATGTGTTGGCCGTGTCTTACTCGGGACACTCGTGAGTAGGCTCACGGCTCCCTTGCAACGGGTCAGACATAGCGCTATTTTGAACTTGCACGACCATCACCATTGGAGACGGGAAAAGGACGACCTTCTGGCATGACACTTGGCCGGATCTGGATCCCTTCGTCCCTGTTGCCTACAACTCTTTTGGGGTTCGTCTCATAAGAATAGGATATTCCATGTTGAGCTAAGGAATGACATCGGGATTCGCTCAGCGACGGTTCAACTACATGACTTCATCGAATTGGCAACCATCATCAGCACAGTCATGCTTGAACCCCAGAGGCCAGCCTCCATCATATGGCTATGGAACACGAGTGGGAAGCACTTTGCCAGCTCAGCCTAACAAGTCAATTCATGGATCTCATTACATGTTCTGTGCACCCAAAATATGGAGGGCTCAAGCGCCAAAATGCATACTCTTCTTTTTGGATGGTCCTACACAATTGAATCCTCATGATTGATCTTGTGGCTAGGAAGGGATGGTCGCATGAGCTAGTATGTCAACTTTCCTTAAGGGCGCCCATGAACACTACTAATACTCATGCTTGCAGACTACCAGCTTGTGTTATCCTGATGAAGGCCCACCTCTTTCTCAGTTTGGCGACCACCTAGCACTCCATCGATTCTTGGTAGGAGGGGCCCCGAAGGAAGTAGACAACAATCAAAATAGATATTGTATCAGGATCCTAATATACATAACGTGGAAGGCCCAGAAAGAAGGAAATCACCGCATCTTTGACGGCAGGACAATGATGTGAATTGAGCTGGCGTACTAGCCCTCCAAAGACACCACACACAGAGCCATGACATAGGCCAAGAGGAAACCAAAACCATGAGTAATTACCATGCTGCATTGTGGCGGGGTTTTGGGGGTTTAATGGGGCATGACCCCTTTCTTAAAACATGCCAGCATGTACATACTTTCCCCAATAAAAGCAGCTCTCCTACTAGTTCCTCAGAAAATGCCTTACATGGCCTATTAATTATTTATGTTACTGATACAATACCCATGGGCTGCTATAGGAAAAACACCTCCTAGTTCTCTTGCTCATCTCATGTTGTTCACTGGTCAGTTTTCTTCGAAAAAACAAGCCGACTGCCAATGATTCAACTTTTCTACGCAAAAGGATTTATATTTAATAATTTCAGCCAACGGTTGATGTGCACAAGTTAATAACAAATGAAGTCAAATTGTAATAGATAAAATTCTCTAACATCTAATGAAAAAAATCATGAAAACATAACTCAGTTAGCCAATTAAAAAAACACTATCATAAGAATAAGAAATATCGATGAACATGCTCAACAGCGAGTTGAACTTTACCTTGCTGTAAGGAAGAGAGACTCGAGGGAACTGGAGTAATCAGTGGGAATTCCTTGCCATCCACCATGACAGTTGCACGCCTTTGATGATAGAAGAGAGGAAGAACCATCGAGTGTTGGTCGCCGTCCTACACTCTGTGCTAGCCGCATTCGCGTTACCATTTAGGGAGAAATCTAAATAGGGGGAGAGAGAGAGGAATCATAGAAAGGGGGAACGAGAGGACAGAGGCATGCAAGCATGAATAAAATTATTTCTCTATATCTTCTTTAAAATATATTTTGCAAGCTCTAATTTGTAGGGAGGAAACTATCATAGATAACACTACTCAAAATACTGACATGCTTTGATGAATATGTTGCTATTAATGATGAAGCTATGTCTGTTTTTCACTTGTGTTGAGGAGTATGATGTGTTCATCACTTATGATGATAATCATGATTTGGAAAACAGATATAATACCTCTTATGATTTTGAAAAATCTATGTAGGACTATTGATGAATATTTCATTGATAATAATGCTTGACATGATATCAATTATATTCATATATTATTGTCAATGAAGCTAACCATTTGCCAAAATTCTGAAGACATGGATGGTTATATGCTTGTTGAGTTCTTTTAACAAGGATATATACTTCTGTCATATTGCATTTGAATAGGTGAATCCTTAGGTAATACTCCCTCCGTCCCAAAATAAGTGTCTCAACTTTGTACTAGTTTTAGTACAAAGTTGTATTAAGTTTAAGACAGTTATTTTAGGACGGAGGGAGTAGTAATGAACTTCGATATTCTCCAATTCCTAGCTCAGAGAAGGCAATTGATTATGTGAAGAATGATATGACTTTTATGCACGTGAATCATGATTATAATACTTAATGTGATAGTTATATTATTTATTTGATCACATTGCCTCTCCCTTCACACCGCACCATCAACCAATGTTTTGCATGCCCCTCAGCTGAGCAAAGAGATCTCTAGTCTGTTTGTCAATCTCACTCGCATGAGGATCTGGCGTGCATTGCCTTTGAGCTATGCATTCAATGCCACACGAGTGTGTGTTGCAACTCAGCCTCATCAATAGCGACAAAAAGGGTGTTGGAGGCACTAGAAAGGCATGTGGGAATGGAACCATTGTTTGGAATAAGCCCTAGAGGCTATAATATCATATTATTATATTTCCAGGTTTATAATTAAGAGTTTATATTCTATGCTATAACTATTGTGATCATGGAGTATGCAATTCAGTGGAAAACACATATCCACGTGTGGATGATAAATGGTAAAACATGATTCCTAGTCTCGCCTCTATGACTAGCTCGAGTGTTGTTGGTCACCATGTTTTCCGAATCTTAGGATATCGTTAAGTGTAATGATATTCCTAAAACAACAATGAGAATATGATGTTGGAAGAATGACCATATTGAATCGACCCAAACTTGTTTGTTATAATTTGAGATGCAATCATCACAAGTCAATTGTTATAACACAGAGAGCTAACTGTGATTTAATTCCTTAGAATGTGAGAGTATCATAGTCATTTCATACCATACGGTGGTCTTTGGGGTTACTCAAACATCATATGTAACATGGTAATCATAACGACAACTTACAAGTTCATCAGAAAGTCTGACAAGGGACTAGATACTTGAAGAGTGAGATTTTCTCCTCCGACGATGAAGAGATATTCTTAGGGCCCTCTCGGTGTGACAACATCCATCATCGTCTGGCCAGACATAGGTGACCAGGTCATGGGGATGCCGGAACATGTCAACGAGAAAGAAGAACAAAACCGGCAACGATGAGACCGGTAGAGTGAGCATGAGAATGACTCAAGAGGATGCTACTTGTGAGTTGTGATGTCTACTACACAACTTGTTCTTGTAGACTCGTGTTGGGCCTCCAAGCGCAGAGTTTTGTAGGACAGTAGCAAATTTCCCTCAAGTGGATGGCCTAAGGTTTATCAATCTGTGGGAGGCGTAGGATGAAGATGGTCTCTCTCAAACGACCCCGCAACCAAATAACAAAGAGTCTCTTGTGTCCCCAACACACCAAATACAATGGTAAATTGTATAGGTGCACTATCTCGGCGAAGAGATGGTGATACAAGTGTAATATGGATAGTGGATATTGATTTTTGTAATAGTAAAAATAAATAACAGCAAGGTAACGAGTAATAAAAGTGGGCACAAACGGTATTGCAATACTTGAAAATAAGGCCTAGGGTCCATACTTTCGCTAGTGTAATCTTTCAACAATGCTAATATAATTAGATCATATAACCATACCTCAGCGTGTGACGAAGAATCACTCCAATGTTCTTATCTAGTGGAGAACATAAGAAGAAATTGTTTGTAGGGTACGAAAGCACCTCAAAGTTATCCTTTCCCATTGATCTATCCAAGATTTCGTTCTAAAATAACACCAACTTATTCTTTCTGATCGGTATATCTAAGAGTTCGTACTAAAATAACACCATATGATACGCATCAACCAACTCTAATGCCACCTAGATATTCCAATGTCACCATAAGTATCCATGAGTTAATTATACGATACGCATCAAACAATTTCAGATTCATAATACTCAATCTAACACAAAGAACCTCAAAGAGTGCCCCAAGATTTCTAGCGGAGAAAGTAGGACAAAAACGTGCATCAACCCCAATGCATAGATTACCCCAATGTCACAACAGAAATCTGTGCATTGAGTACCAAAACATATATCAAGTGAACCAATATAATACCCATTGGCACCACGGGTATTCATATGCAAGACATATATCAAGTGCTCTCAAATCCATAAAAATATTCAACCCGATAATAACAAAATCTCAAAGGGAAAACTCAATTCATCACAACAACATAAGAGGTGAAAACACCATATTATCCAACTATATTAACAAAGCTCGCGATACATCAAGATCGTGCCAAATCAAGAACGAGAGAGAGAGAGAGAGAGAAAGAGATCAAACACATAGCTACTAGTACAAACCCTCAGCCCCGAGGGTGGACTACTCCCTCCTCATCATGGAGACCATCGGGATGATGAAGATGGCCTCCCGTGATGATTTTCCCCTCTGGCAGGGTGCCAGAACAGGGTCTAGATTGGTTTTTCATGGCTATAGAGGCTTGCGACGGTGGAACTTTTGATCTAGGTTAACTTTTGGAGGGTTTCTGAATATATAGGATTTTTCAGCGTTGGAATCACGCGAACATGGGCCTCAGGGGGGCCACCACCCATTAGGGCACGCCAGGGGGTGGCGCGCCCTGGTGTCTTGTGGGCAGCAGGCCCCCCCTCTAGTGGTTCTTTGCTCCATTATTTCTTTTTTTTCCCAAAAAAATCGTTCAAAAGTTTTTTCCAATTCCGAGAACTTTTATTTTTGTAGAAAAAACAACACCACGGTAGTTCTGCTGGAAACAACGTCAGTCCGCGTTAGTTCCATTCAAATTATACCAGAACCATAAAAAATTATTGTAAACATGGCATGAATACTTCATAAATTATAGATACGTTGGAGACGTATCTGCATCCCCAAGCTTAATTCTTGCTCGTCCTCGAGTAGCCAAATGATAAAATAAATAATTTATGAAGTGTGAATGCTAGCATAGTGCATAAGTTTGATCAATGATAATTTCAATCACTTTTCCTAGCATCATAACAATAACTCTTTGTAGCGATCCGACCTCAGATGGTCAAGCCTCTGTGTTTCTATGCCATCCCTGGATCAGTATGCTGGCACACACAGTACATCAGTGTATATATCAAAGTGCAATCACATGTATAAATAACGTAAAACTGGTATATACATCATAAGTGACAGCAGAAACAAATAGTCGGGTGTGGAGTCCCATCAACGCCATCGGCAAGTTGAGTGTAGACCGTAACCCTGTACCGTACTCTTACTCGTCGGAAGAAAGTATCTGCAACATGATACGTTGCAGCCGGGTAGGTCAGTACATTGAATGTACCGGCAAGATCACAATAAGAGAAAGCAGATGATAAAACTATTCTATATGCAATATGGCTTTGTAGCTCTGTGTCTAAGTTTTGTTTTGCATAAAAGCTAGTTTTATTTTTCCTACATCAAAGGAATATCCGGAGTCTGTACTATGGAGTTTTCTATCATGACATGGTTCCGCCAACCGATGTCTCGTAACCCAAATCATCATAAGTTGCCCACAATTAAGTTATTAGTCCGGTGTTGAGAGTTCCGAGATAAATCCAAGTCCAGAGGCTCAAGTTGTCCGTAACTGGGGACACGACTAATCGATTAGGTTTTAACCATCTGCAGAGGTTTGTACACTTTACCCGCAAGATTGGATCCCTCTCTTTACGTTCTCGCACTTCAGGGTGTTTGAGAACAAGACGACCGAAACATGGTCTTTCGAAGAGTTCCCCTGACCACTGTCCGGTGCTCATCCAATCCTACCGCAGTTCTACATCTGCTAGCACCGTCCCAGCCAGAGTCACAACTAAGGTTAACCAAGCCAGAGCCCATAGTGACTTGCGGTTGCATAGGTAAGCTTCCGGGCATGAAGTATTCTTTCGTCTCTTTGAGCCTGGGTGAAGCTTTCCGCAAGATGTCATGGCGCTTCTCTATGCATCCCGGCCATCCACTGGTTTCTCCAGGGTGCCCATCAACCTTCCTTCACCCAGTAGTGTGTATTGAATTCTTGTCTCGAGTCTTGAAGTCTTGAGGCCTTGAAGATGCAGTCCTTGCAGATGCCATCATGGAGTTGTCGTCATTGACGTAGAGTCCTCCAGTCTCACACCACTCCCGAGCACTCATACCAACCCCGTCTACTACAGCGTAGCATTAAAATAAATAACGTCCCGAGCTTGGTAACAGGGTGATGGGTTCCTACCTCATGCATACTACTCAACTACAAGAATTCAATATCACTACTAGAGGGATTGTTGCAAAGATGACACTAGATGCAATAAAACATAGGTATGAAAAACATGGTCAAAGTGAACTTTCCTGGTATTACTTGCTGAAGATAATAACGCTCTCGGAAAACTTGATAGGACTATATGCAACTCTCCGATGAAATCTATAATAACAAAGATGACATTCACATAAGCAAGCATTCTAGAAATCAATTCTATCAATCAAAATAACAATCAAAATCAATAAAGAAAACAATAATGAAATCAAAGAGAACCAAATAAAATTCCAAAGAAAACTTCAGGGAAAACAAGGGAGAAATCAAATCACACAATATCAACCAATACTCTCGTAGCAACGATAAATTACTCTAACAACTTTTCTACAACAAACAAAATATAAATCCTAATGTAACAACAGAAAATAATTTACTAAATTAATAACTAGCAAAAAAACTAATATAAAAACTACTATAACTATCTAGTTAACACTAGAAAAACTATAACAACTAACAAAGCACTAAGACAATAATAAATAATACTAAAATAATTATGAAAACTAATTTACTTCTAAATAACAGAATCAATAACAACATATATTTAAGTGGCAAAAATAATTTACTTTTGAAACTAATAAAACTATTATCATCAACTATCACTATGAACAAAACAAACAAATACTAAAACAGTAAACACTAATAAATAACTACAAAAACTTAACTACTGTAGTATAACAGAAATATATAACAACAATTGAGAAGCTACAAAAAGAATTAACTAAAAATAATTAAAAACACTAATTATATGACTAAAACAACTACATAAGCAAAACAGTACTGTTTCTGCAATAAACTTAATTTAAAATAACTAAAAATAAATTACTTTATGCTATTGGATAGACAAAACAATAACAAAACTGTAGCAAAAAGAATTAATCAAAAATATTTTATAAGACTCAAAATACAGCCAGAATAGTTATTTGGAAAAAATTTGACCAAACTAAATTTTAAACTACTCAAATTTGAAATCCAATGGCACTACCAGAAACTTCAGGAAATTTTGAATCTAATGCAAAAAGAATCACTCAATTTGGATCTAAAACATAAAAGATGTTGAATATCTAGGATTGAAACTTTTCTGTTCTTAAAACAGAAACGAAAATAAAATAAAAAAACAGATCGGACGGGTGCTACGCGTCGGGCTGCTACTGGGCCTAAAGTGGTGGGCGATCTGAAGTTATATGGCGCTCGGCCAATACTTAACTAAAACATGCGTCTTCGACTAATAAAATAAAACCGTTTGGCGAACCGATCAGATCTAAACCATAAACAAAAACCATATACTAAACCGACTAAGTAAACAGAAACCATACGATTTGCCGATCTAATCTAGGCCATAGGTGCAAGATCTGACGGATGATGACGGAGAGAGAGCTCACCGCGGTGGTGGTCCACGGCGGCGTGGGCTTCGGGCATCGTCGGTGAGGCGTCTCCGGTGGTCGGCGACGTCGAACAAGGCCACAGGCAGGTGCAGCAATGCGAGGCGTTCGCAACGGTGGTCGTGGCATTGGCGGAGGTGGTCGGAGATGGTCGGCGGGGAGCTCGAGGCAGCGGTGGCGTTCGGTGGTGGATGGAGATGGTGCTCCGGCGGCTCTGGAGCTCGGTAGAGGGCACGGGGAGGTGCGGTGGATGGTGTATAGGCGATTGGTGGAAGTGGTGGGGCTTGGGGGTGACGGAGAGAGTGGCCTGGGCGGCAATAGCGCGATGGTGGAGGCGAAGCTCCGGCGAGGGATTGCACGCAAGGGAGAGGGGTTCGGGGCGGCTTTAGGGACGGAACGGAGAGAGGGGGGTATTTATAGAGGGGAGGGCGACTTGGGAGAGGGGGCGGATCGAGGAGAAGATCGGGGCGGTGGTTCTGGCGTGGGAAGGAAGAAGGCGGGCGTGAAGATCACACGGGCGGTCGGCGGGACCCACGTGTAAGACAAAGAGAGAGATAGCGATCCGATCGAGTGCCTGATTTCGTCCCGATTCAGTGCGGGCGTCGGCCAGGTGGGCTGGCCTGGTCTAGTGGGCTGTTGGGAGGGAGGAGAGCGAGATGGGCCTCGGTGGCTTCGGCCGTTTTTTTAATAAAAGACAGGGTGGAAAACCTAAAATAAAGAGAAAATAATAAAACTTTTATGTATACATATTATATATCGAAATTTTCAGAAAAACATTTCCTACAATATGAACTATTTTCCTGGTTCAAATAAAATACACAAAAAGGCAAAAAGGCAAGCAGTGTTACTGTTGCAATAAAACTCAACAAAAATCATTTTTAAAATACCAAAATGATTTAAAAATTATTTTCTCCTAATTTTCCATTGAAGGGAATCATTTTACCCTTATTTCCATTTATTTATTTTTAGGAGGAAAATAATTTGAATAAAATCCAAAAAGATTCCAAATTTAAAGGGGAGTTTCAAAATACTTTCAAATGACTTTCAATTTGATTCTTTTTAACTTTCAACTCATATTTCATATAATTGAAGAAGTCATTTTATCTTCTCTCATGAAACTCATTTAGTTGCATAAAGTTTTAGAATTTGAAATATTTTCAAATGGAATTCAAATCTTTTCAAACCCCTTTTCATTTATTTAAATGGAAGGAGTCATATCATCTTTACCCTAGGATTTTTTGTGATGAAATCAATTTGAATTCATGGACATAAAACTGCAAAGATGGAAGTTTTGGGAAAGTCCTTTTATTCCTTCTCATTCAACTTGCAAAAAGTTTCAAATTCCACTCAATTTCACACAATCAACCACACAAACGATCAAACAAACATTCAAACTATTTATTTAATATAACATTCCAAAATTTAGAATTTTGGGATGTTACACTCTTTCTCATAAAACTCATCATGATAAAGTAGCAATTAATTCACATGTTATGGTTCAAACAATGCCTTCTCTTGAAACTTAACAAACTATGTTCTTGGTCACCAAGCAATTGCAATTCAACTTATTCAACAAAGTCTGATTAAGAGGTCCACATACTCAATCATCATATAGTCTTCTATGATTGATAGTACTCAAAGGATATTTTTAGAACAAATGTCATCCATCGAACACAGAGAAAGATAGGGGCTTAATGTTTCGCCTCCCGACTCATTTATCATAGAGATAATTGTCAACAATAATAAATCATGATTATATATATTTGACTGGCCATATGTGCCTAGTTCTTTCCACACCACATGATGCTTTCCAACTAGAGAATAGTTGAGGTTGAAATGAGAATGCATACTATTGACTCTTCAATAAAAGAAAATATTGAAAATTAAAAGATAGGCCCTTCATAGAGGGAAGCAGAGGTTGTCATGCACTTTTTAGTTTTGGATGCACAGTCTCTTAATGCAAAGGAATGTCACATTATATTGCCCCTTATGGTAGCAACCTTTATTATGCAGTGCATCGCTTTTATGCACCGATGATAACTTACTTGAAGGATCTTATTCAATCCATAGGTAGGTGTGGTGGACACTCCTGGAAAGAAACTAGGTTTAAGGGTTTTCGGATGCACAACTAGTATCTCTACTTAGTACGAGTTTTTGGCTAGCAAAAGATCCTAAGCAAACACCACATGTCGGAGGATCCATAACAATATAACTTCTATGCAAATATACACAACGATAACTCATTATGTTGTCTTCCTTGTCCAACTTCAACTAATTTTCTCAAGTTTGAAAATAATTAATGGGTATTCACAATCATAGAAGGTTTCCAAGATAATATATTTGTATGTGAAAGTTCTCTTCCTTATACCAATCATTCATGAATTGCTTGTATGACCAATATTGTGATTGTCAAGCTTCAAAAGATTTCACTTTCTAAACTCGATGTGAAGCTACTACTAGGTAATATACAAGCATATGAAGCACATATAGTTTCAGCTTCATGATATTCAATTCATTCAAATATTTACTCATAGGATATAAGTGAAGCACGAGAGTAAATGACAAACTACTCCAAAAAGATATAAGTGAAGATCAAGCGAGTAGTCACTATTGCAGGATACTGCTAACACGACACTACGACCAGAGACCCTTCGAGAAACTGTTTGTGATGCAATAATCACAAACGGTGGTGTAAGAAAGCCGTAAAAAATGTGCAAAACATTTGCGATGACGGATGCATCAAACACGGTTCAGATTTTAGTTGCGTGTGTGATGCAGGGCATACGGTTGATCCAGTAGAACTGTTTGTAATGATGAAGAACAACAGAAACCGGCAGCCATATCAATGTGTGTGCGATATACGACATACAGTTCCCTCCAATGAATTGTGTGCTATTAGGGAATGCAACAGAAACGGTCAGCCAGATCAAGGTGTGTGTGATATACGGCATACGGTTCACTCGGACAAACTGTTTTCAATTAGGCAAGAGAACGAAACAGTTCATCTTAACAAGACGTGTGTGATATGCGGCATTTGCGATCAGCCAAAAGAACACAAATGACTCGTGTAAACCAGATGTGTGTGATACGCAGCAAACATCCCACTCGGATGAACTGTTTGGGATGAGAAATTATAATATGGACGGTTACTATAGTAAGTTCGTGTGTGATTCTGTTCGTACAAAAAACTTTGAAAAATGCAAACTAGTTGCTTGCGGTGGCTAGGAGTATCGCACATGATGCGTTTGCGAGTACTCGTGTGCGATGATTAGTAAGTTACACATAATGAATGGCCGCAAGGGTGATAGTGGGCAGACACATACACGTAGATCCGCGAACAAGGGCCCACATTTCGGGCTTCCTATGTGTGGCATATGATTTGTCCAAAAGAACTATTTGCGATGAGATAGAACAACAAAAACGAGGCTTTGTGGGCCCAGAACCATCAATAAATTTTGACTTTGTTTCTCGTCACATTGAAGATTACAACGCAATAAGTAACTGCAAATTTGTTCACACTGATCTAACTAATATGTATTCACATCGATCAAACTAATATGTGTTCACACTTCTCAACGGGCTATAAAAACTACCCTCTCGAAAATTACTTCACAGTTCCTCTCCTCATCACCTACAAAACTTGTCTTTCCTATCAAGTCGTTCCGCCATGACCGGTAGGAGGAGTTTTGGGTGGGCATTTAACCAGGCAGCAAAGACCAAGTCGCGGAATCACTAGAGAGGTCCCGCCGCAAAGCGGTAGCCGCGTCAGAGATGTCCTGGCGCGCCGCAGAGCCCTCGAACAAGCTCTCACGGGCACGCGAGGGCTCTCACAAGCGCACTCACCGCGTCAGTGATCGCGACGAGCTGGTGTTGCTGAAGTCCTTGGCTGATGACGACACCATTCTAGCTGGCATCATTAAGCAGAAGGAGCTGGTCGATAGCTTGATGAAGCTGCTCGAGATCAGCAATGCCTCGGTTGACAAGGTGACTGGCCTCGTCGAGCAACTCATGGGTGACAATGCGAAGCTCCTCAAGGCGCTCACTGAGAAGGAGGAGGAGACTGCCGGCTGGAACATGCTGCATGAGCAGAGTAGTGCCTCAGGGATGATGCTGACAATGGTCGTCGAGGAACTGATGGGTGACTTGAGGAAGCTCCAAATCGAGCACGATAGGAGGTGGAGGAATCCGTGGCTGCTTTCAAGCAAAGTCGTGAGGAATTGAGGAAGGAGCTGGAGAATGTCATCGCCAGGCGAGCAATCAAAGAGTAGATACAGTAGCGATCTTGATTATTGTCTATGATTTCCTTCTTCTCTTGCCCCCGTGTCTTCTGGACTTTGCCGCATGTGGCATTCAAAATTATCTGGAATATGTAAGACAATCATTATCTGCATCATTGTAAATTTGTCGTCGTACTATCTATTGCCATTTTATTTGTCATCGTATTATCCGTTGCCCTATGTGGCAATTTAAATTAGGCTGGAATACAAGTTGAAAACACGAATAACGAAAATGCTGTCATGGGATCCCAACCAATACACTCCATCCACCCCTAAAAAAACCTCCGTCCAGGTGCTTTAATTAAGCCATTAATGGCGAAGTTTTGAGCGAGGCGAGCGACGGCTGGTGCATGGAGGTCAAAGAGCTCGCTTCCCGGTGAGCTTGGGCGGCCTTGCTGCTCAAATGTGTTCCGTCCAGCCTGCAAGGTGGACAGGATGCACGCGTCCCGTCCAGCCTGCAAGGTGGACAGGATGCACGCATCCCATTGAGCCTGCGCGGCGGACTACTCGCACGCCTCTCGTCAAGCCTACACGGCGGACTTCTCGCGCTTGTCCCGTCTAATCAAACAGCTACACGCACGCCACTGAGTATGGTTAAATATTGACACGATTCATATAATACAAATGTTTGTGATATTAATGTGTCAACTTATTGTTTCAAAAAGGACTTCGTTGACTACTAATGTGTGCGCCTCTTCTCAAACTGGACGATTTTTTTACCACGACATATATGTGCCATGTCATGAAACCATGCCAAGTTTCATGTTTCCTAGGCGAGTTTTTTAATTACTAGGATTTAAAAGCTAATATTCTCAATGTTTCAGGACGACGACAAGTTTGTAATTCATTCCCATTCCTTACATGAGACCTAAACATGCACCCAATGACACATGTACGATTTTCCACCCATTTTGCTTCACTGGAGCATGTGCTTGTAGTTCAAATTTGAATTATGGACTACATTTAATGCATAGAAAACTTAATTAGTAATATATACAATGGCCAAATGAACCCTAAATAGTTTCAAATTTCGGCACGACACTCCTATTATTCTATGTTGCCTGTAGAAAACAAAGTTCAAGGCTTGAAGAGGCAACAATTATCGTTTCGCCCACCGAAACCACAAGGGTTACGAGAAGCTTCGGTTTGTAAGAGGCTTGTAATATAGCTTTGCCCAAATTGGACAATTATATGTACCATGTAGTGACACCTTGCCAAGTTTCATGATTTCCTGGTGAGTTTTGGATTTACAGAGATTTATAAACCGAGATTCGCAATGTTTGTGGCCAAGGCAAGATGGCGAGATGATTGAATTCATTCTCATTTCGTTCCATGGGACCTAAACATGCACCCCAAGGACACATGTACATTTTTTCTAGCCATTTTGGTGCACTGGAGCATGTATTTGTAGTTCGGATTTGAATTATGGACACTAAATGCCTAGAAAACTCAATTAATGAATAAAAAGGGTCAAACGAACCCTGAATAATTTCAAAGTTCAGCGTGAATCTCCCGTTGTTCCGTACGTGTTGTATGTAGAAAACAAAATGCGAGCCTAGAAGAGGGAGCGATTATCGTTTGGCCCACAAGGGGACACGTTTCCCTTTCGAAACCATGAGGGTTCTTGCGACAGGCTCTAGTTTGTAAGAGGTTTGTAATAAAGCTTGGCCCAATTGGCAATGTTTTTACCATGACATATATGTGCCATGAAGTGACACCATGCCACCTTTAATGACTTTCTGGTGAGTTTTGGATTTATGGGGATTTAAAAACCGAGATTCCAAATGTTTGAGGACAAGCCAAGACGCCGGTCAGGTTGTAATTCGTTCCCATTCCTTGCATGGGACCTAAACATGCACCCAAGGACACATGCATGTATAATTTTTCTAGCCATTTTGGTGAACTGGAGCATGTATTCGTACTTCAGATTTGAATTATGGACATTAAATGCCTAGGAAACTAAATTAGTGTATAAAAGGCCAAACAAACCCTGAATAAGTTTAAATTCAGCATGGATATCATGTCGTTCCATGTTGCCCGTAGAAGAAAATACAAGGATAAAAGAGGGAGTGACTACGTTTCGCCACAAGGGGGACACGTTTCCCTATCAGAACCATCAGGCTTCCTTGAGAGAAGCTCCGGTTTGTCAGAGGTTTGTAATAAAGCTTGGCCCAAATTGGCAATGTTTTTACCACGACATATATGTGCCATGACGTGACACCATGCCACCTTGGATGACTTCTGGTGAGTTTTGGATTTTATGGGGATTTAAAAACCGAGATTCCAAATGTTTGAGGACGAGCCAGGAGACTGGTACGGTTGTAATTCGTTCCCATTCCTGGCATGGGACCTAATTAAACATGCACCCAAAGACCCATGCATGTACAATTTTTCTAGCCATTTTGGTGAACTTGAGCATGTATTTGTAGTTTAGATTTGAATTATGGACATTAATTGCTTAGGAAATTCAATTAGTGTATAAAAAGGCCAAACGAACCCTGGATAAGTTTAAATTTCAGCATGGATATCATGTCGTTCCATGTTGCCCATAGAATAAAATACAAGGCGAAAAGAGACCGTGATTACGTTTCGACAACAAGGGGAACATGTTTCCCTATCAGAACCACAAGGCTTCTTGTTGAGAGAAGCTCCGATTTGTAAGTGGCTCGTAATAAAGCTTGGCCCAAATTGGACAATGTTTTTACCACGACATATATGTGCCATGACATGACACCATGCATACTTTCATGACTTTTTGGTGAGTTTCGGATTTACGGGAATTTAAAAACCGAGATTCCAAATGTTTGACGACGAGCCAGGACGCTGGTACGGTTGTAATTCCTTTCCATTCCTGGCATGCATGGGACCTAAACATGCACCCAAGGACACATGCATGTATATTTTTTCTAGCCATTTTGGTGAACTGGAGCATGTATTTGAGGTTCATATTTGAATTATGAACATTAAATGCCTATGAAACTCAATTAGTGTATAAAAAGGCCAAACAAACACTGAATAAGTTTAAATTTCAGCATGGATATCCTGTCGTTCCATGTTGCCTGTAGAAGAAAATACAAGGCGAAAGGAGGCTGTGATTACGTTTCGACAACAAGGGGAACACGTTTCCCTGTCGATACCACAAGGCTTCTTGTTGAGAGAAACTCCGATTTGTAAGAGGCTCGTAATAAAGCTTGGCCCAAATTGGACAATGTTTTTACCACGACATATATGCGCCATGACGTGACACCATGCCAACTTTCATGACTTTCTAGTGAGTTTAGGATTTACGGGGATTTAAAAACCGAGATCCTAAATGTTTGAGGACGAGCCAGGAAGCCGGTACGATTGTAATTCATTCCCATTCCTGGCATGGGACCTAAACATGCACCCAAGGACACATGTTTACTTTTTTTAGCCATTTTGGTGGACTGGAGCATGTATTTGAAGTTCAGATTTGAATTATGGACATTAAATGCCTAGGAAACTCAATTAGTGTATAAAAAGGCCAAACGAAAGCCGTGTGCCTACCAAACCGTGGCCGATGCCACGCACGATCTGAATCGTGCATTCTGATTGGCTAGAACCCAAACCCCATGCATCGTATGTCTGCACTGTTGGATGCTCCTAGATTGAACGGCAACCCTCAACCCTTTCGACAGCATATGCAGTACATGGGTAAGCACTGTGCGCATGCGTCGTGCTAGCTCACGCTTCCTTCTCTTGTACGTTTTCTAAATAGGCTACTGTTTCCTGCCACTCCTCTCATCGGTTTGCCGCCTCTTCTCCCATCGGTTTCCCGCTACCAGTGTTAGTGCTCATTGAAGGCTAGGCGACGACACACCAGCCATCGCACACAGATTCTAAAAGAACAAATGTGCATGATATGAGGGAATAGGTTCCATAGGGTGACCAGCATGAAATGGCTTAAAGGTAAGGAGGCAATTCCTATCAGTAAGGTGCCACTTCCCATCTGCTAGCCTAGTCAAATAGAATGCAGAAGTTAAGTGTGCTCGGGATGGAGTAGGCCAAGAATGGGTTACCCCGAGGGAAGCTGCATACTATATAAACCTTGGGATCATCCTTGTTTTGCTAATTTGTAGACTATGTTTTTATAGGTTATTTTTTGCTGTAAAATCACCACGACTGCGCAAGTGCGAGCAAAATGGTGCAGGTACTGGCTTAACCGTGTGGGATGCAAGTGCACTGTAAAATCACCATGACTGCGCAAGCACGAGCAAAATGGTGCAGGTACTGGCTTAACCGTGTGCGATGCAAGTGCGCTATAAAATCACCAAGACTGCGCAAGCGCGAGAAAAATGGTGCAGGTACTGGCTTAACTGTGTGCTATGCAAGTGCGCTGCAAAATCACCACGACTGCGCAAGCGTGAGCAAAATGGTGCACGTACTGGCTTAACCGTGTGCGATGCAAGTGCTCTGTAAAATCACCATGACTGCGCAAGCACGAGAAAAATGGTGCAGGTACTGGCTTAACCGTGTGCGATGCAAATGCGTTGTAAAATCACCATGTCGGTATGCCCGTTTCTCCTAGCTTAGATAATAAAGTCCAGGTTACCCAGTGATTCCCATACCGTCGCCCCACTCCCCTGAGTTTTTAGATGAGGCCTGCGGTGACCCTCCCCGCCAGATCCACATCCCCTGCTCTAGAATGTCACAACCTAAGCTCGACCACGTATCCCAGGGAGCCCGACAAGCGTTCGGCCAAGAAGTGGTTTATCATGGCCTCTCCACCGGATGTTGGCAAGGTGGCCGCTGTTCGCCCCGACCTGTCGATCTCGGAGCAACACGTCACGGCAGAAGCCGGCGAAGACGTTGACTATGTTGCCATGTAGAAGGCTTCATGTCAGCGGGCTTGCATATTACTGTATCTCGGGAAAGCTGGCTACGATATCAAGCTCGTCGACAGTGACGGCTTCACGCAAGCCATGTCACAGGTAACGTGGTCCATCCCCAACCCCTCTGGTCCAACCGTCGTCGATCTCTTCGATGGCCCTGCCGCTGATCTTCTCCGCCAAGCGGTCAAGGATTTGCGATCCTTATACGCCATCGAGCCCATTTTGTCATTTCTGAAGGACATGTTCTACAGTGGCGGCTTGGAATCCTAATTGCCAAGTCATATCTCATCGAACACGACCATGACGAGGGCACCCACAAAGGTTCTTCCACCATGGGTCTGTGCTCTTCCAACTGGAAGGATCCCGTCCATGAAATGTGAGACAAAACTATCAGCAAATCTTACCTTTTCTAGCTTGCCAACCCGTACCCCTTATTGTAGTAGCATTTGTCGTGCGGTTCTATAACTGTGTCGTGTTTAATTATTTCAGTTATTCAAAAATGTATTGTTCAATAGGGCTATGTGATGTTTAAGTATGAATTGTCCACTTCAGTTTCACGAATGGCTATATTTGGTTGTTTACAGTGAGTAGATGCCTTGTTTATCTGTGTTTGGTTGTTAGGTTGGTTGTAGTGAGCATTTTTCCAGTTATTGAGCCGATGCCTTGTTTATATGTATTTTGTCTTACTTTGGTTGCAGTGAGCATTTGTCCAGTTATCAAGCAGATGCCTTGTTTATCTGTATTTGGTTGTTAGGTTGCTTTTTTTAGCATTTGTCCAGTTTTCAAGAAGATGCCTTGTTTATCTGTATTTGCTTGTTAGGTTGGTTGCAGTGAGCATTTGTCCAGTTTTCAAGCATATGCCATGTCTATCTTTATTTGCTTGTTAGGTTGGTTCTAGTGAGACTCTGTCCAGTTTTCAATGGCTATATTTGGTTGTTATACTGATAATTTATTCATTATGTGCAAGTTGGAACTGTGCCGCTCGACTGCATCAATACCAGTTTGAACGGCTATATTTGATTCCATTTATGCCTGGTGTAGTTAACACATGCCCTTTATTTTAGTTTTACACATTTATCCAGTGATGTTTAAGCATTATCTATGTTCTATTCATTTTCAACAATACCAGTTTGAATTGCAATATTTGATGGCTGTTAAGCCTGCTGTCGGTAACATTGCCTTTCATTTTATATATGCTTTAACAGCATGTTGAAACCAACACATTCAAGCTATCCCTTTGCTATATTTGTTTGATGTTAAGGTTGTCGTACTTATCATGCCTTTCCACTACTTATGCAGGACAACAACGGGAGTGGCCACCATTTTCCGGCGAGGTTAGCTTCATCCCTCGACTTGTACTCCCCCGTCGTTCCATAATGTAGTGCATATAGATCCAGGCCTGGACACTTGTTAGCTTATAATATAGACTTGTTGCTTGTAGGTACATATGCCCTTGGCAAGGATCCACGCATCGACCCTTTTTGCGTATGGGGCAATGAGATATTCATGAACAAGCATCAAGTGAGGAAATTGATAAGGATTATTAGCAAGAAGATACAGATGGTGGCAAGAAAATTATTTGTTTATGCTCTATCCAACACAACAGTGAGCTGTAGGATGGTAACTACAAACTCTGCAACCTTCTCTTTTTACTGCCCATAATGGGTTGTTAGACAATAATGTCTGAATCTTTTTCGTTCGCAGTGGTACCCGAAGCAGTTCACTCAAGATTACCTCGCAAAGTACATGATTGGTGGACATGCAATGAAGGTTAAAGTATTTCATCCAGACTACAATGAGCATCGAGAAGTCGTAATGAAGACAGTGAAGGATGGATGGGCAGCCATCACAAGGGGTTGGCCTAGAGTCGTGCGCACATTATGCATGGAGGAGGGCACAATATGGGCATTCCGCTTCAGCTTCTCCAGCAACCAGAATGTCTTTCGCCTCTCTCTTTACAGTCTTTAGTACAACTGTGGTTCATCATTCTTTACTTGGTGCTTCTGTAGTTCTTCCGTATATGTACATGTGCACCGAATTATGCATTCGTGGTTGAACCTATATTTGTAATAAACCTGGTTGGATATGAAATAAGTGATTGCCTACTTTCAAATTCAAAAATGTGATTTTTAAATTAGGGATTAATTAGGGATTACACTGCACACGGTTTGCAAAAGCGAAACGTCTGTGATAGACATGGAGATCAGACACGTTTCTAGGATCCATGACGTGTGCAATCAATCTCCACCGCACACACAATCAGCCAGGAAAAAACATGTGCTATCAATCTCCACTGCACACACGCTCAACCATGAAAAAACGTGTGTGATTAACAACAACATCACACACAGTTCTTTCTTATTAAATGTTTATGATAGTCACCTTATCACACACGCTTCAAAATTATTGTCTGTTTGTGATGTTGTGCGCATCGCAAACGTTTGGTACTTCTTGGATTAACTGTGTGGGATGTACATACTAAAGGAAATATATTCCTTGGATGGATTGTGTGGAATGTACATATGAACGGAAACGTTTAGCGGGGGCTGACTGTGTGGGATGTACTTACGACCGGAAAAATGATTTCACCTGTATAATTGTTTTTTAGCACTACTGTACATATACCTGTATTTGTTCGCTCTCCGGTCGCACATGACCTCATTTTGCCAAGTGTGTGTGCCAAGAGGGCATATCCCCGACGGTTTCTGGGTCGTGTGGGAAGGACCCCCCTATTGCCCACACTCACTTGGCAACGGTTCCAAATGTCATCGCGGAAAGGGGTTAAAAACCATTTGTATAGCACCGACGCATACTAGTGAGTTAAGTAAATTGGTAGCTATTTGAGGACTCTCTCTTATTTAAAAACTTTCAGATCTAAGTATTTTATTAAAATAAGAAGCAAAACAAAATAAAATGACATTCCAAGAATAGCACAACTCATGTGAAGAAGCACAAACTTAGGCTCAACCGCTACTAACCGATAATTATTGAAGAAGAAAGGTGGGATTGAGGGAGTCCTGGACTAAGGGGTCCTTGGGCATCCGGTCTATTGGATATGGGCCAGACTGATGGGTCGTCAAGATACAAGGCATAAGACCACCTGTCGTGTCCGGTAGGGACCCCCGTATACATGGATGGCAAGTTTAGGTGTTCGGATATGCTATTTCCTTTCTATTAAACCAACTTTGTACAACCCTAAGCCCCTCCGATGTCTATATAAACCTGAGAGTTAGATCGAAGGCAGGATCATCACATTACTAGGTTAGCCGAGCTAGGGTTTGCCATTATGATCTTGTGGTAGATCAACTCTTGTAACTAAGGATGGCAATTTTACCCATGGACATGGATACCCATGGATATCCGACCCGAATGGATAGGTTTGGATATGCTTTTGTGCCCATGGGCGACGCCCAAACCCGACCCGATTACTCATGGGTAGGGCATGGATATAATCTTGTACCCATGGGTATACCCAAACCCGACCTGATAGTATTACTTAATGGAAAAAACATGGTATCCCTACCCCACTGTCACATGTTCCACTGCAATTGAACACTTTGTTATCTAAAGCATGCAAAAGAATTTGTGCAATCCACGTCGTGACTTTTATTAGTTGACGTTCAATCCCCACCGTAACGTACTCCAGCGCCCCTTCCCTTATTTTTAGCTCCTCGTTGTTCTCATATTTCATAAAAATACTAAATGATATTAGGTTGTTAGTGGACATTGATTTACCATAAGTGATGCCTAGCTTGCCACGAGGTGAAAAATGGAATAGCTTATCTCATGTTAAGATTTCACATGTCTTATTTATTGTCTTGAGAGGACCCACTGGATATCCATCGGGTTTGGACATGGACACAATTTTTCACCCGTGGATTTTTTCATGGGTGGGCAAAGACTGTCTGTATGGATATGGATATGGATTTAATATTGTTCAACCCGACCCAAACCCGACCCATTGCCATCCTTACTTGTAACCCCTATACTAATCGAATATAATCAAGCAGGAGTAGGGTTTTACCTCCATTAAGAGGACTCGAACCTGGGTAAACACCGTGTCCTTTCGATCATAGTTACCATCGATCCTTAGACGTACAACTTGGGCCCCCTACCCAAGATCTGTCGATTTTGACACCGACATTGGTGCTTTCATTGAGAGCTTTGCTATATCGTCAACAGAAGGATTGATGGCGCGCCTCTTCATCAACGATGATGCTGCGTCCAGGGAAACCTTTCTCTCCGGAAAGGTCTTTGTGTTTGGTGGCTTCGTGCTTTGTGCCAACTCGATCGGCTGCCTCGAGTAGGTCGACAGTTACGCCCCCGTCCACCAGATCAGGTTTGGAAACCTGAATTACATCACTGATATCCGAGGAGATTTGGTCTTCGAGGGGTTTGCGGCCCTGGTTGCCCCCATTGCCCCCATGAAGGGAACTCTTCGGATCCACTCTCAGATCCCGTCCAGGGGTCAACACTCACACCCGCCTTGTACGTAGATTCAGAGCGGGTAGTGACGTCCAAGGACGGGGGGATCACCCCCGCCAGACTCTCTTCTACCATGGAATTTCCAACCGAAGACCCAGATGCAATTTTAGACTTGCCTCTGGACGATAACTCGGAACCATCGAGGTCTGCTCTCATCGGATCCAATCAGGTGTCTCATGCCGAACTCAGCCCAGTAGACCAATAGTTTCATGTCCAGCTTTCGCTCCTAGATGAAGCATTGGGATTAATGTAGTCGCTCGCCATCATGGAGACTTTGCCTCCGAACTTTACCCAGCTCGGGCTGGGGGATGAGAGCGGGGAATTTTATGCCCCAGCCACCACCAACTTAATAGCCACTGTTGAGGATTTAACCGACATGCTGGACTACAAGTCCGAAGACATCGACGGTATGGACGACAATGCCGACACCGAACCTAGCCAAGTCCCACCCACCACAGGGCATTGGACGGCCACTTCAACCTATGAGGTATACATGGTGGACACTCCTGATAAAAAGGACGACGAGGATAACCAGAGCCCCGATGAGGACAAGCCTGGTGATAAACCACCAAAGCACCAACGTCAGTAGCGCCGCTCATGATCGCGTCGGGCGAAGGATAATAATACCGGCACCGGAGACAATGAGACTCCGAATGATGCCGAAGATCTCGAATACCCCGTTGAGCCCACATCCGAACAGGACAAAATGGAAGAGTGTCAGTATAGTCCCAAACACGCCAATCACGAAGATTCGGAAGATAACAACTATATTCCAGTCTCTGAAGAGGACATTAGCCTCGGTGATGAAGACTTTATCGTCTCAGAGGAACCCCTTGAGCAAGAATGCTTCAAGTGATAACTCATCGCCATAGTGCAGAGCCTGAAAAAGAAACAACAACATCTCAAAGCTGGACAAGATACGCTCAATGAAAGGTGGATTATGTCCTAGCCGCTGAGGACTACGGCCACGAGCGACCTACAAAAAGTTACCCCAAGCGCAAGCTACTGCCACAATTCGACGATGAAGCCCTTGAGCCAATACCATCGAAATACAATTAGGCACATCAACCAGACCGACACCATGTGGACAGGATAAAGCGGCATATCAAGCCGAACACCAGCCCGCACCCCCTCGCCAGAGAGGCAGGGAGATAGCAGTTGCAGGATACACATACGACCTGCAACGTGACCTAGCCAACAAAGCTAGCCATACTAGATCAATCTACGGATCAAGAGGCCGTGCCCCGGTGCGAGATAACGGTTATGAAGCCCGGTGTGACGACCATTACTATATTCGGGATCAGAACCGAACTCAGATGTCATCCGACCTCCGCCGCGATATTGCACGATATAGAGGGGCTGCACACCCTTTATGCTTCAGCAATGAGGTAATGCAGCACCAATTTCCGGAATGGTTTAAACCCGTAAACATCGAACGGTACGATGGAACGACGGATCCAGCCGTCTGGATTAAAGATTTTCTTCTACACATTCACATGGCCCGTGGAGATGACCTCCATGCCATCAAATATCTTCCTCTAAAGCTGAAAGGACCAGCATGGCACTGGCTGAATAGCCTCCTACAAAACTCCATTGGAACCTGGGAAGATTTGGAAGACGCTTTTCGGGCCAACTTTTAGGGCACTTATGTCCGACCACCGGATGTTGACGACTTGAGTCACATAATCCACTAACCAGGCAAATCGGCTCACAAGCTTTGGAATCAGTTCCTAATTAAAAAGAACTAGATCATGGATTGTCCGGACGTCAAAGCCTTGGCGGCCTTCAAACACAGCGTCCGGGATGAATGGCTCGCTCGGCACCTCGGGCAGGAGAAGCCGAAGACAATGGTAGCCTTAACTGCGCTTATCACCTGCTTCTGTGCGGGTGAGGATAGCTGGTTGGCTCGTAGAAGCAACAGCTCCGGCGACCCCAGCACTTCCGAGTCTAGAGATGGCAATGGTAAACCTCGCCGCAATAAAAACATATGTCGGAACAACAATGATGACATAGACGACACAACAGTCAATGCTGGATTCAGTGGTTCTAAATCCGGTCAGCGGAAGAAACCTTTTAAAGGCAACAGAGACGGTTCATCCAGTTTGGATAAAATCCTTGAGAGGCCTTGTTAGATTCATGGCACACCCGACAAGCCTGCTAACCACACCAACAGGAATTGCTAGGTTTTCAAACAAGCCGAAAATATAAATACCCATCACAAGGGAAAGGGACCTCCAAGTGAAGACGATGATGAGCCCCGTCAGGCGAACACCGAGGGTCAGAAGCAGTTTCCCCCCGAGGTGAAAACAATGAACATGATCTATGTCACTCACATTCCCAAAAGGGAGCGCAAGCACGCACTAAGGGACGTCTATACTGTAGAGCCTGTTGATATGTCTCCGTCGTATCTACTTTTCCAAACACTTTTGCCCTTGTTTTGGACACTAACTTGCATGATTTGAATGGAACTAACCCGGACTGACGCTGTTTTCAGCAGAACTGCCATGGTGTTATTTTTGTGCAGAAATAAAAGTTCTTGGAATGGCCTGCAAATCCATGAAGGCACTTTTCAGAATTAATAAAAAATACTGGCGAAAGAATTAACGTCAGGGGGCCCACACCCTGGTCACGAGGGTGGGGGGCGCGCCCCCTCCCCTAGGGCACGCCCCCTGCCTCATGGCCCCCTGGACGTCCACCGACCTCAACTCCAACTCTATATATTTGCTTTCGCGGAGCAAAAAATAAGTGAAGAAGGATTCATCATGTTTTACGATACAGAGCCGCCGCCAAGCCCTAAAACCTCTTGGGAGGGCTGATCTGGAGTCTGTTCTGGGCTCCACAGAGGGGAATCCATCGCCATCGTCATCATCAACCATCCTCCATCACCAATTTCATGATGCTCACCGCCGTGCGTGAGTAATTCCATCGTAGGCTTGCTGGATGGTGATGGGTTGGATGATATTTACCATGTAATCGAGTTAGTTTTGTTAGGGTTTGATCCCCTAGTATCCACTATGTTCTGAGCTTGATGTTGCTATGACTTTGCTATGCTTAATGCTTATAACTAGGGCCCGAGTGCCATGATTTCAGATCTGAACCTATTATGTTTTCATGAATATATGTGAGTTCTTGATCCTATCTTGCAAGTCTATAGTCACCTATTATGTGTTATGATCCGTTAACCCCGAAGTGACAATAATTGGGATACTTACCGGTGATGACCGTAGTTTGAGGAGTTAATGTATTCACTAAGTGTTAATGCTTTGGTCCGGTACTCTATTAAAAGGAGGCCTTAATATACCTTAGTTTCCATAAGGACCCCACTGCCACGGGAGGGTAGGATAAAAGATGTCATGCAAGTTCTTTTTCATAAGCACGTATGACTATATTCGGAATACATGCCTACATTACATTGATGAACTGGAGCTAGTTCTGTGTCACCCTATGTTATAACTGTTACATGAGGAATCGCATCCGACATAATTATCCATCACTGATCCAATGCCTATGAGCTTTTCACATATTGTGCTTTGCTTAGTTACTTTGTCGTTGCCACTGTTACCATTGGTACAAAACTGCTACTGTTACTTTTGCTACTATTACCGTTACTTCCATACTACTTTGCTACAAAACTACAAAAGCATAGCTCTATTCTTTGAGTCACTGGGGATTTATATCTGCTGATCACTATGAAGAACTTGAAAGATCAAAGAACTAAAAATTATCCCTCAACTACGAGGGGAGGTAAGGAAGTGCCATCTAGCTCTGCACTTGATTCACCTTCCGTTATGAGTAAACTTGCGACACCTAAATCTGCTTCTGTTATTAATTCTGATATGACGCATGTTATTGATGATGCCACTTCTACTATGCATGATACTTGTGATGAAACTGCTTCTATGCTTGATACTACTATGCCATCAGGTGAATTTCTTGATGAACAACTTGCTAGAGCTAGGGAGAATGAAATTATTGAAACTGATAATATTGATGATAGTGATGATGAAGGTTCTCCCCCTAAATATGAATTGTCTATTGTTCCTAAGGGTTATATTATGGATGAAGAAACTGCTAGAGATTTTCTTGCTTGCAATGATAGATCAAATCTTAATAAATTATTAGCTAAACTAAAACAAAAGACTCTGAATGCTAGAGTGAAACATGACCCTGCTTTTGCTACTTCACATATCTTTGTTACTAATAAGGATTATGAATTCTCTGTTGATCCTGAGATAATTACTTTAGTTGAATCTGATCCTTTCTATGGCACTGAATCTGAAACTGTAGTGGCACATCTTACTAAGTTAAATGATATAGCCACCCTGTTTACTAATGATGAGAAATCTCGCTATTATTATATCCTTAAAATATTTCCTTTCTCATTAAAGGGCGATGATAAGACATGGTTTAATTCTCTTAATCCTGGTTGTGTGCGTAGTCCCCAGGATATGATTTACTACTTCTCTGCTAAATATTTCCCTGCTCATAAGAAACAAGCTACCTTAAGGGAAATATACAATTTTGTGAAAATTGAAGAAGAGAGTCTCCCACAAGCTTGGGGGAGGCTTCTCCGATTACTTAATGCTTTTCCTGATCATCCTCTTAAGAAAAATGAAATACTTGATATCTTCTATAATGGACTAACTGATGCTTCCAAGGACCACTTGGATAGTTGTGATGGTTGTGTTTTCAGGGATAGGACAGTCGACCAAGATGGATTGCTATTAAATAATATGTTGGCCAATGAAAATAATTGGGCACCTCCTGAACCAACTCCTAAGCCAACTTCTAAGAAAAGAGATGTTCTATTTCTCAGTCCTGAAGATATGCAAGAGGCAAAGAAATCTATGAAAGACAAAGGTATTAAAGCTGAAGATGTTAAAAACTTACCTCCTGTTGAAGAAATTCATGGCCTCAATATACCACCTAAAGAAATACAAGGTCTTGATAACCCGACACAGGTAGTCAAGGTAAACTCTCTTTATAGATATGATAAAGTTGAAATCCCGTCTACTAAGTTTGCTAGCCAATGCTTAGATGAATTTGATGATTTTATGGAAAAACAAGCAAATTTCAATGATTATGTTAGTAGACAATTGAAAAATAATGCATATATGATTGGACGCTTGAGCGATTATATGTCTAGAGTTAAGGGTGAACTTAAACTCACTAGTAAACATGTTTCTATGGTCACCACTCAAGCCAAACAAGTACTTAAGGCTCAGAATGAATTGCTTGATGGACACATGACTTTGCTGTTAGAGTGGCTACTAGAACTAGTAAAATGACTCAGGAACCTTCGTATCCTGAAGGCCACCCTAAGAGAATTGAACAAGATTCTCAGAAAAATAATTTAGATACTCCTAGTCCTTCTAAAAAGAAGAAAAAGAAAGATGATAAGACTTTGCATGCTTCTAGTGAATCTAATGTAGAAATACCTGAGAATCCTAATGATACTTCTATCTCTGATGCTGAAACACAATCTGGAGATGAACATGAACCTAATGATAATGCTAATAATGATGTTCATGTGCTGAACCTAGCAATAACAACGATATAGAAATTGAACCCGTTGTTGATCTTGATAACGCACAATCAAGAAACCAATGTTATGATAAGAGAGACTTTGTTGCTAGGAAGCATGGTAGGGAAAGAGAACCGTGGGTTCAGAAACCCATGCCCTTTCCACCTAAACCATCCAAGAAAAAGGATGATGAGGACTTTGAGCGCTTTGCTGAAATGATTAGACCTATTTTCTTACGCATGCGCTTAACTGATATGCTTAAAACAAACCCTTATGCTAAATACATGAAAGAAATCATTGCAAATAAAAGAAAAATACCTGAAGCTGAAATTTCCACCATGATTGCCAACTATACCTTTAAGGGTGGAATACCTAAGAAACTTGGTGATCTCGGAGTACCCACCATACCATGCTCCATCAAAAGAAATTATGTTAAAACTGCCTTATGTGATTTAGGAGCCGGTGTTAGTGTTATGCCTCTTTTCTTATACCGTGGACTTGAATTAAGTAAGTTGACACCTACTGAGATATCCTTGCAAATGGCTGACAAATCAACTGCTATACATGTCAGCATTTGCGAGGACGTGCCTGTTGTTGTTGCGAATGTTACTATCTTAATAGACTTTGTCATTCTTGATATCCCTGAGGACGACAATATGTCGATTATCCTCGGTAGACCCTTTTTAAATACTGCAGGTGCTGTTATTGACTGCAACAAAGGCAATGTCACCTTTCATGTTAATGGTAATGAGCATATGGTACACTTTCCGAGGAAACAACCTCAAGTTCACAGCATAAATTCTATTGGGAAAATTCCATCAATTATATTTGGAAGTTTTGAATTTCCTCTTCCTACTGCAAAGAAAAGGTATGATATTCTTATTATTGGGGATGTTCATATCCCCGTTGAGGTAACCTAGTGTCACTTCGAACTTTCTCCGATTTCATGTGATTCGGAATGAGTTTGTTAACAAGACTTGATCAACCTTGTTAGTGGATTCCTTTTGATGAGCATGAGATGGATGAAGTTAGAAGGCACAACCTTCTGTACCCACTCTTTACTTTCTGTTACTTAATAAATACAGTAGAAATAGTATATTTTGTCTGTTTTCTGAATTGTCCATGCAATAAAAAAATATCCCGAAAATAAAAGTTCTCCAAATGCCATGCCAATTTAATATGTTTTTTCTGGAATATTTGAGAATATTTGGCACTGAGAACATAGCAGGGGGAGCAAGCACCTGGCCACGAGGGTCCAGGGCGCGCCCACCCCTACAGGGAGCGCCCCCCTACCTCGTGGGCCCAAGTGGCTTCCCTCCACTTATTCCTGCACCCACACACTCCATCTTCCTCCCAAAAAAATCACTACCTAGCTCAAGCACGAGTACCAGCTCGTTTTGCTGCCATTTTTTATCTCCTTGCTCAAAGATCCATTCACAAAACTGCTTTAGGGGATTGTTCTTTGGTATGTGACTCCTCCAATGATCCAATTAGTTTTTGTTATAGTGCTTTATTCATTGCAAATTATTGTTGTTTGGTGACCCTGTTCTTGAGCTTGCATGTTAAATTTATGAGGTCCCAAGTAATTCTAATGCATGATAGAGGCTCTAGGCACTTGTGGGAGTAGTTGCTATCAATTTCATTAAGTTTGTTTCACTTTTATTTTGAGTCACTAAAAATTTCAGAAATTTTTCAGAGGAAGAAATATGTTCGGGAAAATGTACCAAGGTGGTTCTTTGAGGAAGAAAGGACCCCGGCTCGCGATACATCAGCAGGATGACAAACCACCAAGGGAAGCTCACGTGCGGCCTTGTGAGTGGCCGTCTGAGGATTTTATGATCAAAGCAGGCATCAAGGAAGAATTCGATGCATATGTGCATAATGCCGACCTTGAAGAATTCATGCAAGATAAGTGCCCTCAATACCAATACTTAACTGATTCATTTGTGAGAAGGTTCAAATTTACATCCTCGCGCAATTCTGAAAGTGTCTTGTTTGATATTTATGATAAATCATATACCATGGACCTACTGCTTGCAAACTCCCGCAGTGGGGAAGTGTTAATGAACCGCGTAAATCTAAATATAAAGACTTTCTTGCTAGTATTACGGTGGGAGAATCTAGTGAAATAGCACAAGCTACCATAGGGAGCATTCATTTTCCTGCTATACATTATTTTGCTCTCTTCATTGGTAGATGCATTAACGGTAAAGATGAAGCATGTCACATGTGTGTTCCTGATCTTTGTGTTCTCAAGAGTGCTGTCTTAGGTGATAAACAATACAACTTGGGAGCAATTGTTGCACGTAGGTTGCATCATAATGGTTTAGCTGGAGACTTGTTTGGAGGGATTTATGCAACTCGTTTGGATAATTATCTTGATATACCTATACATGAAAATGATACGGAGTTGCCTCCCGCTTATTTAGATTATAATGCCATGGTTAGTCATCATTTTCTTGAGAGGAATGAACAATTCCTCCAGTATCGACTAATCTTTGACAGACGTCGTGTTGTCCATATTACTCTCCCTGCTCCTACCCTTTTTGATTATCATGCAAAAAGAAGACATGTTATCACCAGGGAGGAGGCAAACGAGTATGAGAGAAGAGCGGAGGCAGCCTGCCGCTAGGCTGCAGCTCAGGAGGCAATGGCTGTTGCATCTCAGTACGGCCCCAGTTATAACTATGGATATCAGCCAGGCTACCCATGGCCATAGACCAACTTAGGCCAAAAGCCTAAGCTTGGGGGAGTACGTATTCCTCACCGACTTTATATTCATGTTCACACACTCATTCTAGTGTCGGTGCTCATACTCTTTCATTGTACTATCCATGCTAGTTTAATTTATTTTCCTGTTTTCTTCTTGTGTGTTAGATAAACCTTAAGAAAAACCAAAAATATTAGTTAGTTTAATTTCCATGCCTGTAGTAGTAATAATTAAAAGAAAAACTCAAAAAGGTTTCTTGTTCTTCTTTTTGCTTGTTGGGAGCTTCCCGTGTAAATAGTTTTATTTCTTTCCTTTCCTTTGGGGGTCGAGAGGAGAAGACCATAATGAAAATGTCTAAGTGTCTCTCATATGCATAATTGATTTACTTTAACGAAGAGCCCATATTACTTTGTCTTCTCTCTTGAAATAAATGCTTGCAGATTCAGCTTAGTCCAATACATGTGCACTATTATTATTATCCACATCGTTCGGTCGTGCAAGTGATAGGCAATGATGATGATATATGATGAAATGATTGGGATAAGAGGAGCTTGTATGAACTCGACCTCTCTTGTTTTTGTAAATATGATTAGCTAAGCGTTCCTGATTCAGCCTATTATGAATAAACATGTTTGCAATGACAATTAGAGATTGTAGTTGCTTATGCCTTGCTTAATTAGCTATGAGTTTATAATGGTTTACCTTGCGTGCCAACATGCTATTAAAATGGTTGTGATGTGGTATAATAGGGTGGTATCCTCCTTTGAATGAATTGAGTGACTCGACTTGGCACATGTTCACGCATGTAGTTGAAACAAAATCAACATAGCCTTCACGATATTTATGTTCATGGTGGATTATATCCTACTCATGCTTGCACTCGGTGTCTATTAATTTTAATGCATGTTCATGACTGTTGTCGCTCTCTCAGTTGGTCACTTCCCAGTCTTTCTCTAGCCTTCACTTGTACTAAGTGGGAATACTGCTTGTGCATCCAAACTACATAAACCCCAAAGTTATTCCATATGAGTCCACCATACCTTCCTATATGCGGTATCTACCTGCCGTTCCAAGTAAATTCGTATGTGCCAAACTCCAAACCTTCAAATGAAATTATGTTTTGTATGCTCAAACAGATCATGTATCAACTAGGGATGTCTGTATCTTCCATGCTAGGCGGGTTATTCTCAAGAGGAGTGGACTCTGCTCCTCATTCACGAGAAAATGGCTGGTCACCGGGATGCCCAGTCCCATGCTCAAATCAAATCAAAATAATTAAACAAAACTCCCCCAGGATTGTTGTTAGTTGGAGGCACCCGTTGTTTCGGGCAAGCCATGGATTGATGCTTGTTGGTGGAGGGGGAGTATAAAATTTTACCGTTCTATTTGGGAACCGCCTATAATGTGTGTAGCATGCAAGATATCGTGATCTCATAGTTGTTATGTTGACAATGAAAGTATACCGCTCAAAATGCTATTATCTCTGTTTTCAAAATCGAGTTCTGGCACCTCTACAAATCCCTGCTTTCCTCTGCGAAGGGCCTATGTATTCACTTTTATGTTGAGTCATCACCCTCTTATTAAAAAAGCACCCGCTGGAGAGCACCGTTGTCATTTGCATGCATTACTATTAGTTTATATTGGGTATGACTATGACTGGATCTTTTTTACCATGAATTACAATGTTTAGTCAGTCCTTGATCTTTAAAGGTGCTCTGCATTTATGTTTTGCGGTCTCAGAAAGGGCTAGCGAGATACCATCTTGTTATATCATATTATGATTGTTTTGAGAAAGTGTTGTCATCCGAGTTTTATTTTTATTGCTTGCTAGTTGATTATGCCATTGATATGAGTAAACATGAGACCTAAGTGTTATTGCGAATGTGGTTAGTTATAACCTTTGCTGAAAACTTGAATGCTAGCTTTACATATTTACAACAACAAGAGCAAACAGAGTTTGTAAAAGTTTTTCTTTATCACTTTCAGTTTATCAACTAAATTGCTTGAGGACAAGCAAAGGTTTAAGCTTGGGGGAGTTGATACGTCTCCGTCGTATCTACTTTTCCAAACACTTTTGCCCTTGTTTTGGACTCTAACTTGCATGATTTGAATGGAACTAACCCTGACTGACGCTGTTTTCAGCAGAACTGCCATGGGTTATTTTTGTGCAGAAATAAAAATTCTCGGAATGACCTGCAAATCCACGGAGGCACTTTTCAGAATTAATAAAAAATACTAGCGAAAGAATTAATGTCAGGGGGCCCACACCCTGGTCACGAGGGTGGGGGGCGCGCCCCCTCCCTTAGGGCGCGCCCCCTGCCTCGTGGGCCCCCTGGACGTCCACCGACCTCAACTCCAACTCTATATATTTGCTTTCGCGGAGAAAAAAATAAGTGAAGAAGGATTCATCGCGTTTTACGATATGGAGCCGCCGCCAAGCCCTAAAACCTCTCGGGAGGGCTGATCTGGAGTCCGTTTGGGGCTCCAGAGAGGGGAATCCGTCGCCATCGTCATCATCAACCATCCTCCATCACCAATTTCATGATGCTCACCGCCGTGCGTGAGTAATTCCATCGTAGGCTTGCTGGACGGTGATGGGTTGGATGAGATTTACCATGTAATCGAGTTAGTTTTGTTAGGGTTTGATCCCTAGTATCCACTATGTTCTGAGATTGATGTTGCTATGACTTTGCTATGCTTAATGCTTGTCACTAGGGCCCGAGTGCCATGATTTCGGATCTGAACCTATTATGTTTTCATGAATATATGTGAGTTCTTGATGCTATCTTGCAAGTCTATAGTCACCTATTATGTGTTATGATCCATTAACCCCGAAGTGACTATAATCAGGATACTTACCGGTGATGACCGTAGTTTGAGGAGTTCATGTATTCACTGTGTTAATGCTTTGGTCCGGTTCTCTATTAAAAGGAGGCCTTAATATCCCTTAGTTTCCATAAGGACCCCGCTGGCACGGGAGGGTAGGACAAAAGATGCCATGCAAGTTCTTTTTCATAAGCATGTATGACTATATTTGGAATACATGCCTACATTACATTGATGAACTGGAGCTAGTTCTGTGTCACCCTATGTTATAACTAGTACATGAGGAATCGCATCCGACATAATTATCCATCATTGATCCAATGCCTACGAGCTTTTCACATATTGTGCTTTGCTTAGTTACTTTGCCGTTGCCACTTTTACAATTACGACAAAACTACTACTGTTACTTTTGCTATCATTACCGTTACTTCCATACTACTTTGCTACTAAATACTTTGCTACAGATACTAAGTTATCCAAGTGTGGTTGAATTGACAACTCAACTGCTAATACTTGAGAATATTCTTTGGCTCCCCTTGTGTCGAATCAATAAATTTGGGTTGAATACTCTACCCTCGAAAACTGTTGCGATCCCCTATACTTGCGGGTTATCACCTGTCACCCTAAAGTTTAACCCATGGTCTGCCTTTACGATCACTTTTCATCGCAGGGATCACCCAACCAGTGTCCGCCACGGGGGTGCGGCCGCCTGGTACTCGATACAATTTTCAATGGATACCATCTCACTAGAGTCCTTATGGACGGGGGAAGAAGTCTCAACTTGATTTATCAAGACACTGTCCGTAAGATGGGCATTGACCCATCAAGAATCAAGCCTAGTAACACTACCTTTAAACACGTGATACCGGGCATGGAGGCCCGTTGCACGGGCTCACTGGCACTGAAGGTAGTATTCAGCTCCCCAGACAACTTTCACAGCGAAGAGTTAATCTTTGACATTGTCCCTTTCCGCAGTGGCTATCACGCACTGCTCGGACGAACTGCTTTCGCCTGCTTTAATGCAGTCCCGCACTATGCTCATTCGAAGCTTAAGATGCCTGGACCCCACGGCGTTATTACAGTCAATGGAAATATGGAGTGCTCCCTCCATACTGAAGAACACACAGCGACCCTTGCAGCCGAGTTGTATGGCGGCCTTATCAAGCCGGACAATACGTCGAACATTGAATCCAACAACATCTCTCAATGAGTCCGGCCCGCGCATCACTGCGATAACTCAACGGATCTAGGTGTCGATTAGCAGTTCGGCCTCTGCCGACTGCCCCATAAGGTTGCAGCTTACATACCTCGCGTACATAATTACGCATTCAAAATACCTTGGGCAGTGCCGAAGGCACACTGCGGAACAAGTCCATAGTACGGCTTGACCCTCTTTGGATGGCATACATCTTTTTTCACCACAAGTTCATTAAGTGCCCTATTAGCTATATGGTTGTATCAGGAGATCCTTTCAAGGCTCGGGTTTCCCACCATCAAATGCTCCTATCAAAGGACTTATTACTAAGTAGTAACGGCACAGACGTGCGACAGGGCATCACTGGAGTTTTTGAACTATTATTTTTAGGCCCTGTGTTAGACTTTCCCTTATGTAATTTTTTTTCTTTTTAGGCATGTAACATGACCTTAATATTCATAGCATTGTCTCTCGAAACACGCCTCGACGTATTAATAAGGATATAAATGAAGCAGATGATCATCACCTTTTTGATTGGGCTCTTATATTATCTTGTCATCCTTATTCCCTCCTTGTTTTCGACTGACATACGTGCTTCCGCACGGCCTTCACACCAGGGGCTGTATTCGGACCCGCAAACTCTTAAGTCCAAACACCTATAGGGAAATCTTCAGTGTCCCGGATATTGCATTATAGTCATGGGCTCCGAATCATGTCTTTGGTCTATAGTTGGGTTGCACGGCTCCTATGTTTGCCACCTTACATTCGGCAAGTTCGGCTAAGGTAGTCAAGGGATAACTACTGCAATTGTATTTCTGGTTCGTCCAGTTAAGTACCTCGGTAGAGAAAGCCGAAAACAGACTGTCATGATATGTCGTGTTATAGCGGGTCAGCAATCCGGTGACTTAGTGTTATACTACAAATTGTTCACGATTTATGTCGTGTTATACGAGGGGTTGGGCTTCGACCAAGTCACGTTGCAAAGGCACCGTACTCCAGGTCGCCGTTCATGCAACAAGGGGCTAGTACTTAGCCCCACCAATGGACTTGCTACGTCTTGAGCTTGCGTTGGTTTTCCTTGAAGAGGAAAGGGTGATGCAGCAATAGTAGCGTAAGTATTTCCCTCAGTTTTTGAGAACCAAGGTATCAATCCAGTAGGAGGCTCCTCACAAGTCCCACACACCTACACAAAGAAACAAAGAACTCGCAACCAACGCAATAAAGGGGTTGTCAATCCCTTCACGGCCACTTGCGAAAGTGAGATCTGATAGAGATAATATGATAAGATAAATATTTTTGGTATTTTTATGATATAGATTGGAAAAGTAAAGATGCAAATAAAAGTAAATGGCAAACTTATATGATAAAAGATAGACCCGGGGGCCATAGATTTCACTAGTGGCTTCTCTCGAGATAGCATAAGTATTACGGTGGGTGAACAAATTACTGTCGAGCAATTGATAGAAAAGCAAATAATTATGAGATTATCTAGGCATGATCATGTATATAGGCATCACGTCCGTGACAAGTAGACCGACTCCTGCCTGCATCTACTACTATTAATCCACACACCGACCACTATCCGGCATGCATCTAGAGTATTAAGTTCATAAGAATAGAGTAACGCAGTAAGAAAGATGACATGATGTGGAGGGATAAACTCATGCAATATGATATAAACCCCATCTTTTTATCCTCGATGGCAACAATACAATACGTGCCTTGTTGCCCCTGTTGTCACTGGGAAAGGACACCGCAAGATTGAACCCAAAGCTAAGCACTTGTCCCATTGCAAGAAAGATCAATCTAGTAGGCCAAACCAAATTGAAAATTCGAAGAGACTTGCAAAGATAATTTAATCATACATAAAGGAATTCAGAGAAGATTCAAATATTTCTCATACATAAAATTATCATAAACCCACAATTCATCGGATCTCGACAAACACACCACAAAAAGAGTTACATCGAATAGATCTCCAAGAAGAGGAAGGAGAACTTTGTATTGAGAATCAAAGAGAGAGAAGAAGCCATCTAGCTAATAACTATGGACCCGAAGGTCTGTGGTAAACTACTCACAACTCATCTGAGAGGCTATGGTGTTGATGAAGAAGCCCTCCGTGGTGGATTCCCCCTCCGGCGGAGAGACGGCAACGGCTCCAAGATGGGATCTCGTGGATACAGAAGGTTACGGTGGTGGAAATAGCTTTTCATGGTCGCCCCTGATGGTTTTGGGGTACGTGGGTATATATAGGAGGAAGAAGTACGTCGGTGGACGCCCAAGGGGCCCACGAGATAGGGGGGCGCCCTCCACCCTCGTGGCCGCCTCGGGAGCTTCTTGACTTGCACTCCAAGTCCTCTAGATCGCGTTCGTTCCAAAAATCACGCTCCGAAAGGTTTCATTCCGTTTGGACTCCGTTTGATATTCTTTTTCTTTGAAACACTAAAATAGGCAAAAAAAACAACAATACGGGTTGGGCCTCCGGTTAGTAGGTTAGTCCTAAAAATGATATAAAAGTCTAAAGTAAAGCCCATAAACATCCAAAACAGGTAATATAATAGCATGGAACAATCAAAAATTATAGATACGTTGGAGACGTATCAAGTATCCCCAAGCTTAATTCCTACTCGTGCTCGAGTAGGTAAATGATAAAAACAGAATTTTTGATGTGGAATGCTACCTAGCATATTTCTCAATGTAATTTTCTTTATTGTGGCATGAATGTTCAGATCCAAATGATTCAAAATAAAAGTTCATATTGACATAAGAAATAGTAATACTTCAAGCATACTAATCAAAGCAATCATGTCTTCTCAAAATAACATGGACAAAGAAAGTTCATCCCTACAAAATCATATAGTTAGGCTATGCTTCCTTTTCGTCACACAAAAATGCTCCCATCTTATACACCCCCGATGACAAGCCAAGCAATTGTTTCGTACTTAAATAATCTCAAACTTTTTCAACTTTCACGCAATACATGAGCGTGAGCCATGGATATAGCACTATAGGTGGAATTGAATATAATGATGGGGATTGTGTGGAGAAGACAAAAAAGGAGAAAGTCTCACATTGACGAGGATAATCAACGGGCTATGGAGATGCCCATCAATTGATGTCAACATGAGGAGTAGGGATTGCCATGCAACGGATGCACTAGAGCTATAAATATGTGAAAGCTCAACAAAAGAAACTAGTGGGTGTGCACCCAACTTGCTTGCTCATGAATACCTAGGGCATTTGAGGAAGCCCATCGTAGGAATATACAAGCCAAGTTCTATAATGAAAAATTCCCACTAGTATATGAAAGTGACAACATATGAGACTTGCTATATGAAGAACATGGTGCTACTTTGAAGCACAAGTGTTGAAAAAGAGATAGTAACATTGCCCCCTTTGGGGGGGGGCATTTTTTTTGGGCCTTTCCTTTTTTTCCTTTTTTTCTTTGGACTTTTTTTGGCCTTTCTTTTTTTTCTTTTTTTTAGGGACAATGCTCTAATAATGATGATCATCACACTTTTATATATTTACAACTCATGAATTACAACTCGAAACTAGAACAAGATGTGACTCTATATGAATGCCTCCGGTGGTGTACCGGGATGGGCAATGAATCAAGAGTGACATGTATGAAAATTTATGCATGGTGGCTTTGCCACAAATACGATATCAACTACATGATCATGCAAGGCAATATGATAATGGTAATGTATGTCATGATGATAAACAGAATGGTGGAAAGTTGCATGGCAATATATCTCGGAATGGCTATGGAAATGCCATAAATAGGTAGGTATGGTGGCTGTTTTGAGGAAGATATAAGGAGGTTTATGTGTGATAGAGCGTATCGTATCATGGGGTTTGGATGCACCGGCGAAGTTTGCACCAACTCTCAAGGTGAGAAAGGGCAATGCACGGTACCGAAGAGGCTAGCAATGATGAAAAGATAAAAGTGTGTATAATCCATGGACTCAACATTAGTCAAAAGAACTCATACACTTATTGCAAAAATCTACAAGTCATCAAAAACCAAGCACTACGCGCATGCTCCTAGAGGGATAGATTGGTAGGAAAAGATCATCGCTCGTCCCCGACCGCCACTCATAAGGATGCACAATCAAAGAACACCTCATGTTTCAAATTTGTTACACAACTTTAACCATACGTGCATGCTACGGGACTTGCTAACTTCAACACAAGCATTCTTTAAATTCATAATCACCCAACTAGCATGACTCTAATATCACTACCTCCATATCTCAAAACAATTATCAAGTATCAAATTGATCATAGCATCCAATTCACTTCCTATATTATACCCAACTTGGATGCCTACCATTCTAGGACCAATTTTATAACCATAGCAAATACCATGCTGTTCTAAGAGACTCTCAAAATAATATAAGTGAAGCATTAGAGATCAATAATTTCTTCAAAATTTAAGCCACCACCGTGCTCTAAAAGATATAAGTAAAGCACTAGAGCAAAAATTATCTAGCTCAAAAGATATAAGTGATGCACATAGAGTATTCTAATAAATTCCAATCAAGTGGACTTCTCCCAAAAGGTGTGTACAACAAGGACGATTGTGGTAAACTAAAAAGCAAAGAATAATATCATACAAGACGCTCCAAGCAAAACACATATCATGTGACGAATAAAAATATAGCTCCAAGTAAAGTTACCAATGAACGAAGACGAAAGAGGGGATGCCTTCCCGGGGCATCCCCAAGCTTAGGCTTTTGGCTATTCTTGAATATCTTGGGGTGCCATGGGCATCCCCAAGCTTAGGCTCTTTCCACTCCTTATTCCATAATCCATCAAATCTTTACCCAAAACTTGAAAACTTCACAACACAAAACTCAACAGGAAATCTCATAAGCTCTGCTAGTGAAAGAAAGTAGAACCATCACATAAGGTACTGTAATTAACTAATTCTTTATTTATATTAGTGTTAAACCTACTGTATTCCAAGTTCTCTATGGTTCATAACCTTACATACTAACCATATATGCATCAAAATAAGCAAACAACACACGAAAGGCAGAATCTGTCAAAAACAGAACAGTCTGTAGCAATCTGTAACTTTCGAATACTTATGGAACTCCAAAAATCCTACCAAAATAGGAAGTCTTAGGAAATTTGTCTATTGATCTACAGCAAAAATAATAAACGCAAAAGCACGTTTCTGTGATTTATTGAATTTTTTCTCGTGAGCGCAAAGTTTCTGTTTTTCAGCAGAATCAAATCAACTATCACCATAGGTTATCCTATAGGTTCTACTTGGCACAAACACTAAATAAAACATGAAAACACATTTAAACAGAAGGTAGATCCAAAATTTATTACTCCCTCCATTCCTAAATATAGGGTGTATAGTTTTTGGCACGAAAATTAAAGAACGCACATGGAGGAAAATTTTCACAAGTTTTGGGCGAGATTACACCTAACTAATTGCCATGAGAAAATAGAGGAGCTTGCCTAATATAAGAAAATGTAATCAAATCCCTAAAACATTATCTATATGAGTGGTGCAATGCAATACACCTTATATTTTGGATTTTTTCTTAAAAATCTATACACCTTACATCAAGGAACGGAGGGAGTACTAAACAGGAACAAAAACAAAAAACATAAATAAAATTGGGTTGCCTCCCAACTAGCGCTATCGTTTAACGCCCCTAGCTAGGCATAAAAGCGAGGATAGATCTAAGTAGTGCCATAATAGTAAGATAGATCACGAAAACTCATCTCATATTCTCTACGTTCAGCGGCAAGTTTTCTTTGAGGCAAGCAAAAGTAAACAAAAGGGCTAAATTTAATGGGACAAAAGTCCCCAAGATTAATCTCAGAAGGTATGGGTTCCTCCTTTGGCCCTTCATATTGCACAACTAATTCATCATTATAAGCATTCTTTTGGCAGAACTTCATGAGCCTATACTCAAGAGAGTATCCTAGCTCATTGTTTCGAAGAGCAAAATCATTATTAAGTTCAGAAATTCTATCAACTAGGACATTGGTAGGAACCCTTTTTCTAAGGTTTTCGTTAAAAGCAACATAGTCCAAAGATTGAAAACGCCTAATTTCCTCTTGATCGAAGAGGATCACTTCTATGGGAGGACGGTCGGCGTCCACCCTATAGTGCGAAAAGATTTCTTTGGCCTCTTTTATTATAAATCTAAACTCATGTGCCAAACAAGATAGTAGCGGCGCGCTTAACAGAAGAGTGCTCAATATTAGAAATTTCCGGAAAAATTCTTTGTATGCAAGGATGCATATGCATAAATTGTCTTTCAAGCTCAACTACAAGCATGGCTATAGCATCCGCAAGACTACTAGTTCTATGAAGAATAGAACCACCCATAGAAGGTAAAGCACCGGCACAAGTGAAGAAGTCTTGAATAACCCCTTTTCCATTACCACTACCGATTTGAAACTTTTTAGTATGCAAGATAGGGGGTTCTTCAGCAAGAGCATCAGAATTTTCCATGTTATCATTATTGTCCATATCGATGATAATCTCCCCAATTTCAGACATAACGGCAAACGAAAGCGAAGAGGAAGAAGAGGGCAAGCAGGCACACAAAAAGGCAAGCAAAAGAGAAAGAAGGTTGGGAAAGAGAGGGCGAATAAAACAGCAAGGATGGAGTGGGGGCGAGGAAAACGAGAGGCAAATGGCAAATAATGTAAATGTGAGGGAGATGAGTTTGTGATGGGTACTTGGTATGTCTTGACTTGAGTGAAGACCTCGCCGGCAACGACGCCAGAAATCCTTCTTGCTACGTCTTGAGCTTGCGTTGGTTTTCCTTGAAGAGGAAAGGGTGATGCAGCAATAGTAGCATAAGTATTTCCCTCAGTTTTTGAGAACCAAGGTATCAATCCAGTAGGAGGCTCCTCACAAGTCCCACACACCTACACAAACAAACAAAGAACTCGCAACCAACGCAATAAAGGGGTTGTCAATCCCTTCACGGCCACTTGCGAGAGTGAGATCTGATAGATATAATATGATAAGATAAATATTTTTGGTATTTTTATGATATAGATTGGAAAAGTAAAGATGCAAATAAAAGTAAATGGCAAACTTATATGATAAAAGATAGACCCGGGGGCCATAGGTTTCACTAGTGGCTTCTCTCGAGATAGCATAAGTATTACGGTGGGTGAACAAATTACTGTCGAGCAATTGATAGAAAAGCAAATAATTATGAGATTATCTAGGCATGATCATGTATATAGGCATCACGTCCGTGACAAGTAGACCGACTCCTGCCTACATCTACTACTATTAATCCACACATCGACCGCTATCCAGCATGCATCTAGAGTATTAAGTTCATAAGAACAGAGTAACACAGTAAGAAAGATGAGATGATGTGGAGGGATAAACTCATGCAATATGATATAAACCCCATATTTTTATCCTCGATGGCAACAATATAATATGTGCCTTGCTGCCCCTGCTATCACTGGGAAAGGACACCGCAAGATTGAACCCAAAGCTAAGCACTTGTCCCATTGCAAGAAAGATCAATCTAGTAGGCCAAACCAAACTGAAAATTCGAAGAGACTTGCAAAGATAATTCAATCATACATAAAGGAATTCAGAGAAGATTCAAATATTTCTCATAGATAAACTTGATCATAAACCCACAATTCATCGGCTCTCGACAAACACACCACAAAAAGAGCTACATTGAATAGATCTCCAAGAAGAGGAAGGAGAACTTTGTATTGAGAATCAAAGAGAGAGAAGAATCCATCTAGCTAATAAATATGGACCCAAAGGTCTGTGGTAAACTACTCACAACTCATCGGAGAGGCTATGGTGTTGGTGTAGAAGCCCTCCGTGGTGGATTCCCCCTTCGGCGGAGCGCTGGCGACGGCTCCAAGATGGGATCTCGCGGATCAGAAGGTTACATTGGTGGAAATAGCTTTTCGTGGTCGCCCCTGATGGTTTCGGGGTACGTGGGTATATATAGGAGGAAGAAGTACGTCAGTGGACGCTAGAGGGGCCCATGAGATAGGGGGCGCGCCAAGTAGGGGGGCACCCTCCACCCTCGTGGCCGCCTCGGGAGCTTCTTGACTTGCACTCCAAGTCCTCTGGATCACCTTCGTTACAAAAATCACGCTCCCGAAGGTTTCATTTCGTTTGGACTCTGTTTGATATTCCTTTTCTTTGAAACACTAAAATAGGCAAAAAAAAACAGCAATATGGGCTGGGCCTCCAAAACATGTAATATAATAGCATGGAACAATCAAAAATTATAGATACGTTGGAGACGTATCAGGACTCTTATGGCTAAGTGAAAGTACTAAAGCCGCATAGTCTGATTGCCTAGTTCACCTCACAAGACGCCTCATACATCAGACCAAGACGTTGGATAAAGCGCGTTCATGTGTTCCCGAACACCCCTGTAATATTTACATGGGGGCATAAGCCTACGACTGGTAAACTTTCAGACTTATAAATTAAAACGACAAAATAGGAGGATAAACTAATCATAAAGCGCAAACATAAATATTTCACATCATGAGTTCATTACATGGTTCTTACAAGCCGGACTCTACTAGTCAAATATGATATCCTTTGAGGACTGACCCTCTACAATGAGGGCTCCCTCAAGGACCTCACTGAAGTACTTCTCCGGCCGCCGGTGATCCTTGCCTTCGGGTGCCCTGCGGTGGCATCTCAGTGGCCTCCATCTTCGCCCATTGTACCTTGACTCGGGTGAAGGCCATCTGGGCACCTTCTATGCAGGCCGACCACTTGATGGCGTCAGTCCGAGGACGCGCCTCGACCAGCCACTTCACAAGTCCGAAGTAGCAGCTAGGTATGGGCTCGGCTAGCCACAAACGGACTATTATATCCTTCATGGCCGTCCCGCCACCCTGTGCAGCTCCGTCAGCTGTTTCAGTTGATCGCCGAGGGGCGCCGGATACTCTGGCACAAGGTACTACGACCAGAATAGCTTCTTTGTTGAGCTCCCCTCTTCGGCGCGGAAGAACTCGGTGGCGTCAGCGATACTCCTCGGCAGATCCGCAAAGGCACCTAGAAAACTCCACACCCGGGTCAGCAAAATGTATCTCTTACTTGTAAATTTACTCTGCATGAGAAATGCCTTACCAGCTGCAACCTGCCTCGCCTCTTGAATCTCCTGGTGAGCGCCCTGGGCTTCAACCCGGGCTTCCTTCACGCTCTCAAGAGCTTTGGTGAGCTCGGAGGCTTGTTCTGAACTCTTCTGCTCTAAGGACTCGCACTTGGTGATAGCGTCCTTGAGATCCTGTTCGACCTCGCCCACTCGCGCCTCGTGTTGTTCACGGGCGGTTCACACCACCTATAACTCCTTGGGTTTAACCTTGTATATATATATATAACTTGTAAGAGTATTACATCGCATACCTCAAAGCCCGTCAGTAGGCTGTTGAAGGCTTCGGTCAGTCCGCTCTTCGCGGACCGAACCTTTTCCATAACCGCACCCATCAGGGTGCGGTGCTCCTCCACGATGGAAGCGCGTTGCAACGCTTCCTCCAGAGTATTAGCAGCCTCCAAATTAATAGAGGCTATCGATGGAGCTGCTGCTCCTCCCCCCTCTGTTGAAGGGGGGTGTTGGTCCGAACCCGGAGCCGTATTGGTCTCCAAGATGGTGTTCGGCAAGGGCCCGAACTACTGAGGCCCCCCACCCTCGGTGGTCATGGGGGTCATCGTGCCTCGCTCTACGGCGTCCGAGGTGTTATCCTCGGGCACCTTTTGGACGGCCTCGTCCGCTCCTCATCGGCCAGGAGATGTCCTTTGAGACGACACCTTAGTGTCCTCCATGGTAGGGGGAGAAGGCACGCGATGGTCCGTCGCTCTTCGCCTCTTCAGGTGGCAGAGAGTTCCCCTCTGAAGAAGAGGGAGTCAGGATCTCGCGCGAAGGGCTGAAAGGCAAATAAAGATATGATTTATATAACAGAGGCAGATTAAGCGAAAATTGAACAGGTAAGCTTTCGATACTTATGTTTTGGCAGGGGCTTCTCCCTTTGGACCCTTGTAACGCCCCGAGACCGATGTGCCAGGTGTCGTGCAGTTATTCGCTGGTGTTGCCTTGTCATTGCTTGCGTGTCATGCATTGCATATCATGTCATCATGTGCATTTCATTTGCATACGTGTTCGTCTCATGCATCCGAGCATTTTCCCCGTTGTCCGTTTTGCAATCCGGCGCTTCGTTCTCCTCCGGTGGTCATTTCTACCTTTCTTTCTTGTGTGGGGATTAAACATTTCCGGATTGGACCGAGACTTGTCATGCGGCCTTGGTTTACTACCGGTAGACCGCCTGTCAAGTTTTGTACCATTTGGACTTCATTTGATACTCCAACGGTTAACCGAGGGACCGAGAAGGCCTCGTGTGTGTTGCAGCCTAACACCCTTCCATTTTGACCAAAAACCCACCTAACTATGCTCCATCATCTCGGTCGTTCGATCACGATCGCGTGGCCGAAAACCGCACCTCATTTGGAGCTTCCTAGCTCCCTCTACCTATAAAAGAGCACCCCTCCCCGAAATTTCGGATCATTTCGCAGTCTAAACCCTAGCCCTCTCCCTCCTCGCGCCGCCGGACGCGTCCGCCCGCGCCGGACACGTCCAGCCTCCACGTCGCTCCGACGAATCGGAGGCCGCCACGTCACCTCCTCCGCGCCCGCAGCCAGTCCCGGGGCGCCACTTGTCCACCCGCGCCCACTTCGCCGCCGGGCCCCGTGAAGCCCAGATCGGACCCGACCCGGGCCGCGCCGGGCCCGAGGGAGCCCGCAACCTCGCCGCCCGAATCCCGTCTTGCCCGATCTGCGCCGCCGCCTTCGCGCCGTCGCCGGCGACCAACTCCGGCGACCGGAGCACGCC
>NC_041393.1:487610669-487659783 GCF_002162155.2 Triticum dicoccoides
GAGATCAAACTAAATAACGTGTCGTGGTGTTTCATCAATATGCAACTCGTTGCGTATTGAGCTCCACTTAATTTGTAGTGTTGTTTGTTGCACTTTGCCATGCCATGTTTCATTAAACCGGACATGCATCATACTCGATTGTGCATCGTGCCATGTTGTTGTGGTGGTTGTTTACTATGTTGTGTGCTTCTTTTCCGGTGTTTGCTTCTTCGGGTTGGTTCCGATAACGTCGAGGTTGTGAGGATCCGTTCGTCTACGTCCGTTTGTCTTCTTCATGGACTCGTTCTTCTTCCTTGCGGGATTTCAGGCAAGATGATCATACCCTCGAAATCACTACTATCTTTGCTATGCTAGTTTGCTCGCTCTTTTGCCATGCCAATGCTACGATGCCTACCATTTGCTTGTCAGCCACCCAAATTGCCATGTCAAACCTCTAACCCACCATGTCCTAGCAAACCGTTGATTGGCTATGTTACCGCTTTGCTCAGCCCCTCTTATAGCGTTGTTAGTTGCAGGTGAAGATTGAAGTTTGTTCCTTGTTGGAACATGGAGATGTTGTTCCTTGTTGGAACAAGTTTACTTGTTGGGATATCACAATATATCTTATTTAATTAATGCATCTATATACTTGGTAAAGGGTGGAAGGCTCGGCCTTATGTCTGGTGTTTTGTTCCACTCTTTCTGCCCTAGTTTCCGTCATATCGGTGTTATGTTCCCGGATTTTGCGTCCCTTACGCGGTTGGGCTATTATGGGAACCCCTTGACAGTTCGCCTTAAGTAAAGCTCTTCCAGCAATGCCCAACATTGGTTTTACCATTTGCCACCTAGCCTTTTCTTTTCCCTTGGGAGTCGCGCTCCTGAGGGTCATCATTATTTTACCCCCCGGGCCAGTGCTCCTCTGAGTGTTGGTCCAAACAAGAGTCCTGTGCAGCGCCCCCTCGGGGAAACTCGAGGTTTGGTTTTAGTTGTACGGAGCGCTCATCTGAGTGTGCCCTGAGAAAGAGATATGTGCAGCTCCTATTGGGATTTGTCGGCACATTCGGGCGGTGTTGCTGGTTTAGTTTTACCCTGTCGAAATGTCTTGTTGTACCGGGATACCGAGTCTGATCGGAATGTCTCGGGTGGAGGTCTATTCCTTCGTTGACCGTGAGAGCTTGTCATGGGCTAAGTTGGGACACCCCTGCAGGGATTGAACTTTCGAAAGCCGTGCCCGCGGTTATGGGCAGATGGGAATTTGTTAACGTCCGGTTGTAGAAAACCCGAAGTTGACCTTAATTAAAATACATCAACCGCATGTGTAACCGTGATGGTCTCTTTCCGGCGGAGTCCGGGAAGTGAACACGGTGTTGGAGTTATGCTTGACGTAGGTAGTCCAGGATCACTTCTTGATCATACCTTTATCGACCGTGCTTTGCCTTCTCTTCTCGCTCTCATTTGCGTATGTTAGCCACCATATATGCTAGTCGCTTGCTGCAGCTCCACCTCATACCTTTACCTTACCCATAAGCTTAAATAGTCTTGATCTCGCGGGTGCGAGATTGCTGAGTCCCCGTGGCTCACAGATACTTCCAAAACCAGCTTGCTGGTGCCGTTGAGTCCGTACAGATGACGCAACCAAGCTCAGGAGGAGCTCGATGAAGATCTTGTCCTTTGTGTTGTTTCCGTTCTAGTTGATCAGTAGTGGAGCCCAGTTGGGGTCGATCGGGGACCTTTGTCGCATTTGGGGTTCTTCTTTTATTTAGGCTCCGTAGTCGGGCCCTGATTGTATTTGGTTGTTGTAATGCTTTATTCATGTATTTGTGTGAAGTGGCGATTGTAAGCCAACTATGTACCTCTTTCCCTTATGTATTACATGGGTTGTGTGAAGATTACCTCACTTGCGACATTGCTTTCAATGCGGTTATGCCTCTAAGTCGTGCTTCGACACGTAGGAGATATAGCCGCATCGAGGGCGTTACAAGTTGGTAATCAGAGCCTTCCCCGACCTTAGGAGCCCCCATTGCTTGATCGTTTTTAGCAGTCGAGTTGTGTCTAGAAAAATGTTTTGAGTCCTTAGGAATTATATATCGGAGAGTTAGGAATTCTTTTACTCCCCAGTCTCTTCATCGCTCTGGTAAGGCATCCTGACGTAGAGTTTTGACTCTTCTCTTCTCAAATTTCACGAAATTTTTTTTAGGATCACCGCGGGTATCTTGGAATCGTTCCGATGGTTTTATGACGAGAACATTGTCTTGGTGCCTCCTGTCAGGGGTTTTGTGGAAGTGTCCCGGGGAGTTGAGCTCTAAGGTGTTGTCGTCATAATTTTGTCGTTGCAGTTCTGGAATACCTGAGTTTAGTACGCCGACATCGAAAATCTCCTTTATGCAGTTCGTTGGTGAGATAACCCCGATAACCCAGTACTGAGGTGAGTACGGGAGTATCGCCATAACTTGTATAACGGATGCTTTTTGAAGGTTGAGGTAGATGATTTCCGAAGGTCTCTTGGTTATGTGTTGAAGGATGGATACAGCTGGATGTAGGATTTGCTAGTTTGGGTGAGATATTATGCTTCCCCTGTATCCCCAACACCTGATTGCATAACCGGAAAATTTCGGGAGTTTCATAGGTGGGAATTCAAGTAGCTCTTAGGATATCTTCCCGACGGATGTATGATATGAAATTGGGGTTCGACGTCTAGTGGTCCGCCTATTCACGGTCATTTTTACAGTGGTCTCGTTGTGTCTTAAAGAGTCCTTGGCTATGCCGACTCGGGGACGCTTCGTATGTCATGTGCACTGCCTTGTACATGATGGTGCTGTACGATCGAGCCCGTGTAGGCCCCACCACGAAAACTTCGGACGGAATCTCTATCATATGTTTGTTCCGGCTTATTCTGCAAGCTAGTCCTTTGTTTTTGTTTTGAGTTGTGGTATTCGAGTTGCTTCAATGTCAAGTGTTGATTCCATACCTTTCCGAAATGGTGTTCTCATACTCCGATGTGAATACCAATCCTTCTCGACAATCAAGATTGTCATGTCAATCCTTTTCAACCAGCGTCTTTCTCTTCAAGTGGATCCGATCATTTCAACATTCGCAAGATCAAGTATCAGTTCTTCTCAACGTTGTTTGTGTCATCCATCTCCAAGTTGCCTATGTTTTTCCCACCCTCCCTCCCTTTGTTTTTCTCCAAGGACCCAGATTCTTATTCAAGTATCCATTTTATTGATGGGAAGTCTCTCCATTCTATTTCCTTCATGTTCTTATCCGGTGATTCTCATGAAGTTACTAACGGAGTTTCTAGTTCATCATTCTTCGTTTCTTTTATCTTCTCCGGTGGTTTCAAGTCAAGTTTTTGGTGTTGATCATATCCCTTTCCTCGTTTTCAATGCTTTCTCATGCTGGTGCAATTCTCAATCTTTCACCTCTCGCTATTCAATTGTCCCGGAGTGCTCAAATTTTCTCAAAAGGTTCGTCTTGTCATTCAAGATTCTTTCAAGATCTTTCGAGGATGTTATCTCATTCAAGTCATTTAATTCAACCGATGCAACCTCTCTTTTAAATCATTTCAACGCTGTTTCTTTTGAGTGGGCCCTAACCCACAGGTCTTTTCCCAGGATCTTACCTGACTCTTCTATTTTCCTAGAGCTATCCTAAATTCTTCTCTAAGTTTGACGTAAGAATGAGTTATCATCAGTCAAATGCTTTTCTCCAAGATCTTTCAAATTCTTTTCATAGTTGGCTCAACCTCTTCGCTTTTGATTCTTCCGGTGTGCCTCAATAATTCTTGGTGGTGTTTCTCGTTGTCATTCTCATCATTTGAAGACCGAAGAAGAGTTTCTCTTTAATCTTGCTCTATTCTCTTCAAGATTCGTGGTGCTAGCTTGTTGCCATCCTCTCATAATTGTTTTCGATTGTGAGAATCTTTTTCACCCATCAGGAGATATTCAAGAGTCTTCTTAGTTTGTCATCCGGAGTCCATCAATTCAGGTTTATTCATTCTCAGCTGTCAGTTATCATTCTCCTATCTTGCCGGTGCATCAATCGAATATCCTCTAATCAGTTCTTGATCTCTTCGTTCTCATGTATCTAAATACCCTAAAGTATCTTCATTCATTTTGCAATTCTTCCCGGTGACTTGTGCATTTGCTACGTTCAATTTCAATTCTTACGGTGGTTCGTTCAAGAGTTCTCTTTCTTTGTTATCATATCAATTCATTCGTTCTTTCCAAATTCTACCGGTGGATCGTTGAAGACTTTCTCAAGTTTGCGCAATATCTCTCTTAATCCTTTCTACAAGAATAAGTAGTATGCCAAATCCGTTGCTTGTCATCAATTTAAATTGGTGAAGGATACGCATAACATAATTCTTATTCTGGTTTCATCCAAGTGATTAATCCTTTCCTTCAGAGTTTGTTCAGGAGGAATAAATTCTTGGCTGCTTGTTGTTCATCTTTCTTCCGGAGTTCTAAGTTTTCCACATTATCTCGTCGCGAAGCTCCATCTAAATCATCGCAAGGCTTCACCTTGTGTTTTCAACTTCTCTTTCTTTTTATCATCCTTTTATTACCGGAGTTCTTCATGGAAGTTCTACATGATGGTTCATCAAGGATTTATATTTCTTCTCGAAGTGTTCATCGAGATTCTTTCTAAGAAACTCAAGCATTCTTCATCTTGCTATCCGGAGTGCAATTTCTTTCTACCGTATCTTTGGAGGTGGTATTATGTCCTTCTTGATAATTCCCCTTCGTTGCTTCGTGAGTCACAAGTTATCAAGAATGAGATATTTTAAATCCATCAATCTCTTCTTTGGAATTATCTTGGGTTATATTTCACCTAAAGATTTCCCCTAAGGAGTAATGCTATTAATGGGGATAATATTTGACCCAAGTTCTTCATTATCCTTTCGGTGATATAGCTTTCTCGTCTCCTTGTTCATTCCAATCCAATTCTTTCCCGTGAGTGGCAGATTGTCACCTCATATATTTGAGATATATTCCATAAGACCATATCAAGCTTAGTTTTTTCATTGTTGGTTTTCCAACAACTCCGTTCGACCCTTCTCCTAAAGATGCCTTTTCAAACTCTTTTGTGGCAGAAATTGACATTTTCTTCTCAATTCTCTTATTTCAATTATCTTTATTCTATTCTTTCTCCCGGGGGTCTAGTGATGTTGCTCTTTTCACTCCTCATCTCGGTTTGTCAAGATCATGTTCAATTTCTTCCATTTACAGTCGAAGTGCTGTCCAAATTATATCAGTCTTATTCCTTCTCTATCTTGTGTAACCGGAGTGTGGTGTCCTCTGCTCAAGTTCTTTTCACCGTATCAAGTCTTGCATAACTTATCAACCGGAGTGCTACCCGAAGTTGTTTTCCCTTGTTCCTCTTTTCTAACGGAGTGTTTTCAGCTTCGTCTTTTCCATTGTATTCTTTTCTCGAAATGGCTTAACCTTTTCCAGGTTCTTTGGTTTCACTCGTTTGTCAGAGAAGCAACTTAGTTTACCTTTTCTCTTTCTCTTCCGTTTTCCCTCCGGTGCCATTCTAGATCTCGGGACGAGATCCTCTCGTAGTGGTGGAGTGTTGTAACGCCCCGAGACCGATGTGCCAAGTGTCGTGCAGTTATTCGCTGGTGTTGCCTTGTCATTGCTTGCGTGTCATGCATTGCATATCATGTCATCATGTGCATTTCATTTGCATACGTGTTCGTCTCATGCATCCGAGCATTTTCCCCGTTGTCCGTTTTGCAATCCGGCGCTTCGTTCTCCTCCGGTGGTCATTTCTACCTTTCTTTCTTGTGTGGGGATTAAACATTTCCGGATTGGACCGAGACTTGTCATGCGGCCTTGGTTTACTACCGGTAGACCGCCTGTCAAGTTTCGTACCATTTGGACTTCGTTTGATACTCCAACGGTTAACCGAGGGACCGAGAAGGCCTCGTGTGTGTTGCAGCCTAACACCCTTCCATTTTGACCAAAAACCCACCTAACTCTGCTCCATCATCTCGGTCGTTCGATCACGATCGCGTGGCCGAAAACCGCACCTCATTTGGAGCTTCCTAGCTCCCTCTACCTATAAAAGAGCACCCCTCCCCGAAATTTCGGATCATTTTGCAGTCTAAACCCTAGCCCTCTCCCTCCTCGCGCCGCCGGACGCGTCCGCCCGCGCCGGACACGTCCAGCCTCCACGTCGCTCCGACGAATCGGAGGCCGCCACGTCACCTCCTCCGCGCCCGCAGCCAGTCCCGGGGCGCCACTTGTCCACCCGCGCCCACTTTGCCGCCGGGCCCCGTGAAGCCCAGATCGGACCCGCCCCGGGCCGCGCCGGGCCCGAGGGAGCCCGCAACCTCGCCGCCCGAATCCCGTCTTGCCCGATCTGCGCCGCCGCCTTCGCGCCGTCGCTGGCGACCAACTCCGGCGACCGGAGCACGCCGCCGCCCGTCCTCTGCCTCGCCATCCGCCGCCTGCACCAGGTCACCGGCCTCCGCGCCCGTCTCCTCCTTCCTTCTCTGGCCCGATCTCTCCCTCACCTCGCTCTCTCTCTTCTCCCTGCAGGATCTGCCGCCGCCGCCTCGTGAAGCTCCGCTCAACGTCGGTGGCCCTCACCGATGCCGGGAACGGAGACCCCGCCCCGTTCTCCACCGGATCCGGCCGGTTTTGGCCGTCCCCGCCGCTGTCCTGCTGCCCTCGAGGCTCGCCGGAGCCTCAAGGTGCGCTGCTGCCGCCGTGCCTCGCTCCCGATCCGATCGGGAGGAGGACAACGCCCGCGTCGGCCCGGCCTCGTGGGCCCTCCCCTTCAGCCCAGCGCCCCGGCCCAGCAACCGGCCTGCCCGGCCTCCTCCACCGTCCGGGCCAAGGCCATGGTGAGGCCACCCCCAGCGCCCCCTCCTTTTTTTTCTCTCCTGTTGTGGCCCAGCCAGTTTCAGCCCATATCATTTATTTTTCCAGTCCTACGAATTTAGCATTATCCGAGGAATTACAGATTTGCAGAAACCCCCTTGTACTTCATGCATATAATAACTCATAATCTGTGCATCATATGTAAAAACTTTAAATATGAAAAATGCTTAGTTTTTCATCTAGTTTCATAATATCCAACTTTCATCTATGTTTGAGATGATAAAAATGCTGTTTGCATTAATTTGCTCCTATGCCATGCTAAAATGCTTGATTTCATAACTAAATAACCGTAACTCCAATTTTAATAAACTTTATATGTAAATGGGGTAGAATTTTGCCTAGTTTAACATGGTGACCTTTATTTGCATTTTAAACAACTCTAAAATTGTGTTTAGGGCAGAACAGTACCAAATCTAAAATATGCTATGGGGATTTTCCGGAATTGTTGTTTGTTGCTTCCGGCCTCATTTAAACTTGACTAGATAGGTAGTTTTACTTTGCTTCACCCTCTTGCCATGTTAACCAACATTTAATATTGTTGAGTACATAAATGAGATCAAACTAAATAACGTGTCGTGGTGTTTCATCAATATGCAACTCGTTGCGTATTGAGCTCCACTTAATTTGTAGTGTTGTTTGTTGCACTTTGCCATGCCATGTTTCATTAAACCGGACATGCATCATACTCGATTGTGCATCGTGCCATGTTGTTGTGGTGGTTGTTTACTATGTTGTGTGCTTCTTTTCCGGTGTTTGCTTCTTCGGGTTGGTTCCGATAACGTCGAGGTTGTGAGGATCCGTTCGTCTACGTCCGTTTGTCTTCTTCATGGACTCGTTCTTCTTCCTTGCGGGATTTCAGGCAAGATGATCATACCCTCGAAATCACTACTATCTTTGCTATGCTAGTTTGCTCGCTCTTTTGCCATGCCAATGCTACGATGCCTACCATTTGCTTGTCAGCCACCCAAATTGCCATGTCAAACCTCTAACCCACCATGTCCTAGCAAACCGTTGATTGGCTATGTTACCGCTTTGCTCAGCCCCTCTTATAGCGTTGTTAGTTGCAGGTGAAGATTGAAGTTTGTTCCTTGTTGGAACATGGAGATGTTGTTCCTTGTTGGAACAAGTTTACTTGTTGGGATATCACAATATATCTTATTTAATTAATGCATCTATATACTTGGTAAAGGGTGGAAGGCTCGGCCTTATGCCTGGTGTTTTGTTCCACTCTTGCCGCCCTAGTTTCCGTCATATCGGTGTTATGTTCCCGGATTTTGCGTCCCTTACGCGGTTGGGCTATTATGGGAACCCCTTGACAGTTCGCCTTAAGTAAAGCTCTTCCAGCAATGCCCAACATTGGTTTTACCATTTGCCACCTAGCCTTTTCTTTTCCCTTGGGAGTCGCGCTCCTGAGGGTCATCATTATTTTACCCCCCGGGCCAGTGCTCCTCTGAGTGTTTGTCCAAACTAGAGTCCTGTGCAGCGCCCCCTCGGGGAAACTCGAGGTTTGGTTTTAGTTGTACGGAGCGCTCATCTGAGTGTGCCCTGAGAAAGAGATATGTGCAGCTCCTATCGGGATTTGTCGGCACATTCGAGCGGTGTTGCTGGTTTAGTTTTACCCTGTCGAAATGTCTTGTTGTACCGGGATACCGAGTCTGATCGGAATGTCTCGGGTGGAGGTCTATTCCTTCGTTGACCGTGAGAGCTTGTCATGGGCTAAGTTGGGACACCCCTGCAGGGATTGAACTTTCGAAAGACGTGCCCGCGGTTATGGGCAGATGGGAATTTGTTAACGTCCGGTTGTAGAAAACCCGAAGTTGACCTTAATTAAAATACATCAACCGCGTGTGTAACCGTGATGGTCTCTTTCCGGTGGAGTCCGGGAAGTGAACACGGTGTTGGAGTTATGCTTGACGTAGGTAGTCCAGGATCACTTCTTGATCATACCTTTATCGACCGTGCTTTGCCTTCTCTTCTCGCTCTCATTTGCGTATGTTAGCCACCATATATGCTAGTCGCTTGCTGCAGCTCCACCTCATACCTTTACCTTACCCATAAGCTTAAATAGTCTTGATCTCGCGGGTGCGAGATTGCTGAGTCCCCGTGGCTCACAGATACTTCCAAAACCAGCTTGCAGGTGCCGTTGAGTCCGTACAGATGACGCAACCAAGCTCAGGAGGAGCTCGATGAAGATCTTGTCCTTTGTGTTGTTTCCGTTCTAGTTGATCAGTAGTGGAGCCCAGTTGGGGTCGATCGGGGACCTTTGTCGCATTTGGGGTTCTTCTTTTATTTAGGCTCCGTAGTCGGGCCCTGATTGTATTTGGTTGTTGTAATGCTTTATTCATGTATTTGTGTGAAGTGGCGATTGTAAGCCAACTATGTACCTCTTTCCCTTATGTATTACATGGGTTGTGTGAAGATTACCTCACTTGCGACATTGCTTTCAATGCGGTTATGCCTCTAAGTCGTGCTTCGACACGTAGGAGATATAGCCGCATCGAGGGCGTTACAACCCTCTTCGGGCTGTGTTCGCTCCCTTCTCCCTTTCGATACTAACCGAGAGGGTTATCTTCCCCCTCTTCAGTGTCGCTCCCTCCGGATTCTCGGAGGTCGTCATCTTCCTCCTCCTCATCTTACGTGGGCAGTCGCTCTCCACTTCCTCTTCCTCCTCCTCTTCATCCTCGTCTTCCTCGTGAGAGGAGACGACTTCGGTCTCTACGGACACTACGTCTGAAGGACCTTTGCAGCGGGGCCCATCCTTGGGCCCCTTGCCCTTCTTCTTGGTCTTGTTCTCGGGCGCCTGATAGGGCGCCGGGACCAGTGTCTCCTCCTGTTGAGGAGCGATTGGGTCTTCGGGCAACGAAGCCGGACTCTTAATTCGCTCCGACTTCTTGGTCCAGCCCTGTAGAGAGGTGGGCTGATAAGTTTCGCAATGATCAAATATATAGACCAGATATGTCTTCAGAAAATTAACACTTACCGGAGTGGTCGGATTCTTGGCGTCGAGGCTGACGTCTTCGGTCTCCATGGGCCAGCTCTGCCACGCCTTGAAGAGTAGCTTCCACATTCCCTCGTGCATCGTGCCGAGGAAATGTTGTAGAGTCTGGCACCTCTAGATTGAACTCCCACATGCGGGAAGTCCGGCGCTGGAAGGGGAGGATGCGACGGAAGAGCATAATTTGCACTACGTTGGTTATACCAACGTTTTTGCTCAGCATGTTGGTGATATGCGTCTGCAGTGTTTGCACCTCCGTCTGAGACCCCCAGTTGAGGCCCTTTGCGGTCCAGGATATGAGCCTCATGGGGGGTCCGGATCTGAACTCCGGAATCGCCGCCCACTTGGTGTGGCGCGGTCAGTGATGTAAAACCACTCATGTTGCCAGATCTTGACAGTTTCGACGAAGGCCCCCTTGGGCCATGTGACGTTGGGCAGCTAGCTTATCATGGCCCCGCCACAATCCGCATGTTGCCCGTGTACCACCTTCGGCTTCACATTGAAGATCTTCAGCGACAGGATGAAGTGTGGGGGGTTGCAGAGAAGAGCTTCACACACGACGATAAATGCTGAGATGTGGAGGAAGGAGTTCGGGGCTAGATCATGGAAATCTAGCCTGCGGTAGAACATGAGTCCGCGGACGAAGGGTGGAGTGGAAAACCTAACCCTTTAAGGAAATGGAGGAGGAAAACGACCCTTTCACCGGGCTCCGGAGTGGGAATGATATGACCCTTGGGGGAGCCTATGCGTGATGGTTGCGGCGAGGTATCCCGCACTCCGGAGATCCTTTATCTCCTTCTCCGTTATGAAGGAGGCCTCCCACTTGCCCTTGGAACCAGATCCGGACATGGTCGGAGGAGGAGGAGGTGGTGGTGAGGAAGACAGAAACTTTTCGGGCGCTGAAAGCTTGGGAGATTGGAAGGCCGAGGAGACTGGAAGGCATGGGGAAGAAAGGAGAAATACATTGCCCTCCTATAGGTCGTAAAAATGCCAACCCCCCCCCCCCCACTTGCGCCTTGAATATCTCCTATTCCCAATGAAAGTGTGCACCGTAAACGGTTGGATTACCCAAATTCTATTGATGAGCAATCCTATATTAAGTGGGTACAATCTCTGTTTTGATAGGACGGGCCAATGGGGCTTGGCATCGGAAAACGGAACGCGGGATGTGAAAACGGTTCAAAACACTGAAGGTCAAGTCTGACGCCTCGCCGAAAAAAGTTGTTAGTAAAAGACACTATTCTTATTTTTCATATATCCTGCCTTCGCGGCTAAGGGTTGTGTTAATAATGCAAAGCCAGATACAATTCTTGTACACAGGAAAACTGATGTGTATTGTTCAAGGAACCCACCTCGCAATGCTGAAGATAATCTACACGCCGAACATGTCGTCATTGAAGACTGGCTCAGGAGCTACTGAGGGAGTCCTGGACTAAGGGGTCCTTGGGCGTCCGGTCTATTGATATGGGCCGGACTGATGGGCCATCAAGATACAAGGCAGAAGACCACCTCTCGTGTCCAGTAGGGACCCCGTATACGTGGATGGCAAGTATAGGTGTCTGGATATGCTATTTCCTTTCTGTTAAACCGACTTTGTACAACCCTAAGCCCCTTCGGTATCTATATAAACTGGAGAGTTAGATCGAAGGTAGGATCATAACATTACTAGGTTATCCGAGCTAGGGTTAGCCATTACGACTCATCTAATATAATAAAGCAGGAGTAGGGTTTTACCTCCATTAAGAGGGCCCAAACCTAGGTAAACATTGTGTCCTTTCGATCATAGATACCATTGATCCTCAGCCGTACAACTTGGGCCCCCCTACCAGAGATCTGCCGGTTTTGACACCGACAGGGATGCCTACTGGGGCAATCCTAAGCTTAGATGCTTGAGACTTCTTGAGTATTATCTTGGGATGCCTTGGGCATCCCCAATATTGAGATTTTGTGTCTCATTAATTCCTTTTATATCATAGATTCCCTAAATCTTAAAAACTTCATGCACACAAAACTCAACAAGAACTCGTAAGATACGTTAGTATAAATCAATGCAACACCTTATCATTCTCTACTATAGCAAATCACTAAAATTATTATTTAACATTGCATACTAAATGCCTCTGCATATGAAATACTTGTATCCTCAAATAGAATCATTAAACAAGCAAACATATGCAAACAATGCAAACATAACAACAATTTGTCCAAACAGAAAAGTCTATAAAGGATCAAGCAAGATCCATATTTATTTAATTCCAAAAATTCTACAAAATTACCACACTATAAAACATTTATAATATCTTATTATGCAAAAATTCAACATTTTATCACATTCTGACTTTTCTAGAGAATTCACGCAATAGCATGCAACTTTCTGTTTTGAAATAGCAACGCATATACTTGCAAACTAAGCATGGCAAAGACTATACTTGACATTTTTATTGAAGAAAAGGATACAAAACATTATTCTAAATAAAATCAAGAAAATCCTAGTAAAATAAAATGATGCTCCAAGCAAAACACATATCATGTGATGAACAAAAATATAGCCCCAAGTAAGGTTATCGATAATGTTGGAGATGAAAGAGGGGATGCCTTCCGGGGCATCCCCAAGCTTAGTTGCTTGGATCTTCCTTGGATATTACCTTGGGGGCGCCTTGGGCATGCCCAAGCTTAGGTTCTTTTCACTCCTTATTCTCCTCATATCGATATCTCACCCAAAACTTGAAAACTTCAATCACACAAAATTAATGGAACTTCGTGAGACGCGTTAGTATGTTAAAGAGCAAGTCATTCAATAAGGTACTATCAAGACAAGATTTATAATCGTTCTCATACAATGCCTACTGTACCCTATCATTTCTACAATTTATATTGACCAATATAAGCCATAGAAACTGGAAAACAAGCAAACTATGCATTGAAAACAGAATCTGTGAAAAACTGATCAGTCTATAAAGATCTGAATAATCACCCTACTTCTGCGACTCCAAAAATTCTGAAAACTTAGGACAACGTGGGAAATTGGTATATCAATCATGTTTAAACAATTCAAATCAAAATCACATTCCAGTGAATTTTAGAAATTCCTCGACTGAGCGCAAAAGTTTCTGTTTTTGCACAGAATCAAGTGAACTATCTACCACACTATCCCAAAGGCTTTACTTGGCACTTTATTGAACAAAAAGGTATAAAACATGATTACTACAGTATCTTAATCATGTGAACACAAAATAAAAGTAGGAGTAAATGTTGGGTTGTCTCCCAACAAGTGCTTTTCTTTTATGCCTTTTAAGCTAGGCATGATGATTTTAATGATGCTCACGTAGAAGTAAAGAATTGAAACACAAAGAGAGCATCATGAAGCACATTAATAACACATTTAAGCCTAACTTACTTCTTATGCATAGGGATTTTTTTAGCAAATAATTTATGGGAGCAAGAATCAACTAGCATAGGAAGGCAAAACAAGCATAACTTCAAAATCTTCAACTCATAGAGAAGAAACTTGATATTATTGAGATATGTAGAAGCATATGTTCCTCTCTCATAATAATTTTCAGTAGCATCATGAATGAATTCAACAATATAACTATCAGATAAAAGCATTCTTTTCATGATCCACAAGCATACAAATTTTATTACTCTCCCCATAAGCAAAATTATTCTCATGAATAGTAGTGGGAGCAAACTCAACAAAATAGCTATCATGTGATACTTGATAAGCATAATCCAAATGAAAATAAAAACCATGATGACAAGTTTTAGGGTTATCATTATTCTTTATAGCATACATGTCATCACAATAATCATCATAGATAGCAACTTCATTGTCATAATCAACTGAAGCCTCTTCCAAAATCATGGATTCATCATTAAATAAAGTCATGACCTCTCCAAATCCACTTTCATCAATATAATCATCATAAATAGGAGGCATGCTTTCATCATAATAAGTTTTCTCACCAAAATTTGGGGGACTAAAAATATCATCTTCATCAAACATAGCATCCCCAAGCTTATGGCTTTGCATATAACTAGCATCATGGATATTCAAAGAATTCATACTAGCAACATTGCAATCATGCTCATCATTCATGTATTTTATGCAAAACATTTTATTGAATTCATCTTCTACCAATTGAGCAAAAAAATTTGATCCATCATTTCCAAGAAAGACATGATAAAGACGAATCATATGAGGCAACCTCAATTCCATTTTTTTTGTTTTCTTCTTATAAACCAAACTAGTGATAAAACAAGAAACAAAAAGATTTAATTGCAAGATCTAAAGATATAACTTCAAGCACTCACCTCCCCGGCAATGGCGCCAGAAAAGAGCTTGATGTCTACTACACAACTTGATCTTGTAGACTCGTGTTGGGCCTCCAAGCGCAGAGTTTTGTAGGATAGTAACAAATTTCCCTGAAGTGGATGACCTAAGGTTTATAAATCCGTGGGAGGCGTAGGATGAAGATGGTCTCTCTCAAACAACCCTCCAACCAAATAACAAAGAGTCACTTGTGTCGCCAACACACCAAATACAATGGTAAATTGTTTAGGTGCACTAGTTCGGCGAAGAGATGGTGATACAAGTGTAATATGGATAGTAGATATTGATTTTTTTAATAGTGACAATAAAATTAGCAAGTTAATAAGTAACAAAAGTGAGCACAAACGGTATTGCAATGCTTGAAAATAAGGCCTAGGGTCCATACTTTCGCTAGTGCAACCTCTCAACAGTGCTAATATAATTGGATCATATAACCATCCCTCAACGTGTGGCGAAGAATCACTCCAAAGTTCTTATCTAGCGGAGAACATAAGAAGAAATTGTTTGTAGGGTACGAAACAACCTCAAAGTTATCCTTTTCAATCAATCTATCCAAGAGTTTGTACTGAAATAACACCAAGTTATTCTTTCCAATCGATCTATCTAAGAGTTTGTACTAAAATAACACCATATGATATGCATCAACCAACTCTAATGTCACCTAGATACTCCAATATCGCCACAATTATCCATGAGTTAATTATACAATATGCATAAAACAGTTTCAGATTCATAATACTCAATCCAACACAAAGAACCTCAAACAGTGCCCCAAAAATTCTACCGGAGAAAGTAGGGCGAAAACGTGCATAAACCCCATGCATATATTACCCCAATGTCACCTCGGGAATCCGCGAGTTGAGTACCAAAACATATATCAAGTGAATCAATATAATACGCCATTGTCACCACGGGTATTCATATGCAAGACATATATCAAGTGCTCTCAAATCCATAAAAATATTCAATAAGATAATAACGAAATCTCAAAGGGAAAACTCAATTCATCATAACAAGATAGAGAGGGGAAACCACGATATGATCCAACTATATTAACAAAGCTCGCGATACATCAAGATCGTGCCAAATCAAGAACAAGAGAGAGAGAGAGAGATAGAGAGAGAGAGAGAGATCAAACACATAGCTACTAGTACAAACCCTCAGTCCCGAGGGTGGACTACTCCCTCATCATGGAGACCATAGGGATGATGAAGATGGCCTCCGGTGATGACTTCTTCCTCCGGCAGGGTGCCGGAATAGGGTCTAGATTAGTTTTTCATGGCTACAGAGGCTTGCAGCGGCTAAACTTTTGATCTGGGTTAACTTTTAGGGGTTTCTGAATATATCTAATCTTCCAGCGTTGGAATCACGCGAAGATGGGCCTCAGGAGGCCCACCATCCACCAGGGCGCTCCAGGAGGGTGGCGTGCCCTGGTGTCTTGCGGGCAGCAGGGGCGCCCCTCTGGTGGTTCATTGCTCCATTATTTCTCTTTTCTTCCCAAAAAATTGCAAAAAGTTTCGCCCAATTCCAAGAACTTTTATTTCTGCACAAAAAATAACACCACGGTAGTTCTGCCGAAAACAACGTCAGTCCGGGTTAGTTCCATTCAAATCATACCAAAACCATATAAAATTATTGAAAACATGGCATGAATACTTCATAAATTATAGATACGTTGGAGACGTATCAAGTTGCATTGGGATTAACCTGAAGAGGATGATCCATTATAGTAGAGATAAGTATTTCCCCGGTAAGAAACCAAGTTTATCAATTTAGTAGGAGAACTACGCAACACCTCATTAGCAACACCTACACACAAAATAAAAAAATACTTGCACCCAACACAAACAAGGGGTGTCAATCCCTTGGCGGTTAATTGCAAGGATCAAATCTCGTAGTGATAGATAGATAAATAAAAAAAATAAAATAACATGAAATAAAGTGCAACAATATATTTTTGGATTTTAATATATGATTTAGATAGACCCCAGGGCCATAATTTTCACTAGTGTCTTCTCTCTTGAAAATAAAATATGGTGGGTAAACAAATTACTACTGGGCACTTGATAGAAAAGAGAATAATCATGATGTCATCTAAGACAATGATCATGTATATAGGCATCACGTACGATACAAGTAGACTGACTCTCGCATGTATCTACTACTATTACTCCACACATTGCCCTCTATCCAGCATGCATCTAGAGTATTAAGTTCATAAAGAATGGAGTAATGCCTTAAGCAAGATGACATAATGTAGACAAAGTAACTCAATCAATATGAATAAACCCATCTTTTTATCCTTAATGGCAACAATGTCATGTCCCTTTCTGTCACTGGGGTTGAGCACCGCAAGATCGAACACATCACAGAGCACCTCTCCCATTGCAAGAAAACTCAATCTTGTTGGCCAAACCAAATCAATAGATTGGAGAGAAATACAAAGCTATAATAATCATGCATAAAAGAGTTCATAGAAGACTCAAATAATATTTATAGATAATCTGATCACAAACTCACAATTCATCGGATCCAAACAAACACACTGCAAAAAGTGATTACATCGAATAGATGTCCAAGAACATCAAGGAGAACATTGTATTGAAGATCAAAGAGAGAGAGAGAGGGAAGAAGCCATCTAGCTACTAGCTATGGACATGTAGGTCTATCGTAACTACTCACAAATCATCAGAGGGGAAGCAAGGTTGATGTACAACCCCTCCATGGTCGATTCCCCCTCCGACAGAGTGCCAAAAAAGGTTCCAGATGGGATCTCTCGAGAATAGAAGCTTGGGCGGCGGAAAAAGGGTTTCGTATGGATCTCTGTTAGTTTCCCTAATTTAAAGAATTTATAGAAGCGAAATTAGGTCAAATAGCTTAACATGGGCCCCACAAGCCACCAGGGAACGCCCTGGTGCCTTGTGGGCTACTCCTTAATCTTCTGGCCCTCTCCTGAAGCTTCCAGGGTCTCTTTTGTCCAGCAAAAAATCGTCAAAAAGTTTTGTGGCATTTGGACTTCGTCTGGTACTGATATTCTAGAAAACCAAAAACAGGCAAAAAAACCGGCACTTGGCACTAAGTTAATAGGTTAGTCCCAAAAAATGATATATATAATTGCATACAAAACATCCAAGATTGATACTATAATAGCGGAACAATAAAAAATTATAGATACATTGGAGACGTATCAGAGGATACTGATACATCTCACCTTGGGTTTGTAAATTATTGTGAAGCAAAGAGCATAACACATGATAGCCAATAGTTCACTCGAATGTCATTCATGTACTCATAGGGATCGATGTGGATGTCCACAGTTCCGCTATTGGTCTTTGAACGAAAGGGGTTTTGTTCATGTCTATGTTTACCGAACCTACATGGTCACAAGCTTAAGGTAATCACGATCCGCTGAGTGTTATTAGGACATGAGTAATAAGGAAATATTTGTGAAATAATTTCACTAATATTCTAAATAGTTTCAAGAGGAATCAGAAATGTTTCAGATTCACCGGAAGGGTTTCAGGGTTTATCGGGCAATACCGGGTATTACTGATAAATAATATATAGGTGGAAAATGCTTCCAAAGATGTTAAATTAATAATAAAAGACTCTACTAATAGTTAAGAGGCTTTAATATTTAATTTAATATCAAGGTGCCTTAAAATGCTAAGTGCTGGAAAGCATATTAGGCCACTTGGGCCCATTAGGTGGAGGTGCCCCTTCCTCCTTGTAGAAGGAAGGGAGAGCCCGAATTGGAGGGGGATTCCCCCCTCCTTGGCCAGCCAAAGGGGGAGGTTTTCCTCCCCCTTGAGGCGCCCTTCTCTCCTCCCTCCAACCTATATATACTTGAGGATTTTAGCTCTTTGGACACAAATGTTATGTAGTTCTAGTTGATCCTAGTTGATCAATTAGAGCTAGACGTAGATCCTCTAATCCTGATAATTATAATCCCAGTTGTGTTCTAATATCCTCCCTTGAATTCTCCGACAACGATTATCTCTGGATGGCGAAGTGTTGCCGGATCATGAAGACCATACGCTTTCAACTCCACTACAAAAAAACACTTCTGTGATGATACGTGTTTGTCATAGTAGGTCACATTTTCTGTCATGCATGTACATCTGTGATGATTTTATTAAAGAGTCAAGATAGTCATACCTGTGATGTCATAGAAGTGTTCCATGACAATAATCGAATTATCATCACAGAAGTGTCCACTTTAATGACGCGTTCCATGACGATAAATGGTGTGTCATGGAAGTGTTTTCTTCAAGGGTAACCGACACGTGGAATACACCATAACGGGTCGTTGTTAAGATATCATGGGGGTTTGGATCCAATAACCCATTAACAACCCAGACTAATGGCAATTTTCCACGTGTAAAATTCTCATTCGCCAAAGGTACCACATATCAGCTCGGCGTTTTGACATATATCAACCGTTTAATGGATAGGAGGCGCCAATGAAACATCGACACGATGGAACAACCCAATAGTTGCCCATTTAGGTTAAAAGGGTCAGCCTAGTGAAAGGCCCACTAGATTTTGTCATATACTAATGGGTTGGCTGTTAACAACATGCCATGTTTTGGGACAAATTACGACCCATATCAAATCCGACCCATTAATAGGCCACTGTAGTTTTGGGCCCATTAAAGGCCCGATTTGTATTTCGGCTTGTTAAAGTCTCGTTTAATAGTTTGACCTAGTTCAGCCTAATATTTTTTCCGGCCTGTTAGCAGCCCTTGGTGCATTTGGGCCATTTTCGGCCCGGATTCACTTTCGACCATTTAACGGCTCGTATTGCATCTGGGCCTATTTCTGGTCTGAAGTGACTTTCAGCCTCTTAACAACTAGTATTCTTCATGGATAAATTCCAGCCCAACCTCACTATCGGCATGTTAAAGGTTCGTGATATAGCCGGGCCTAACTATGGCCCGCTTTGCATCCGACCTGCTTACAGCCCATAATGTGATTGGGCCAATCAAGGCCCCAGATAAATTTGACATGTTAACGACCCTTATGTAATTGGGCCGAGGTATATTTCGGCCTGCTGTCGGCCCATGCATTGTTCGGCACAATTCAGGCCCAATCTACTTTTCAGCATGTTAAAAGCCCATGGTATTTTCTGGCCCAAGTCCAACTAAGGCCCGCGGTTTACTCAGTCGGTTAAAGGCCTGAAACTACTTTACAACTAGGCCTGCTAATGGCTCGAGATGATTAGCGTGTTATGGGTCGGCCCGTTTGCGTAGCGTAATTTCATTTTATGTACCGCTGACGGTCTAATAATGTATTGGCCCAGTGTGAACCTTTGAAGCTTTCGACCCAAATTACAGCATACCGACTAAGAATAAACCTATATTATACAATAAAGAAATTACAGTATATTGCATCATTGGGCATCAAAGTTCACCACAAGTGATAATAAAGCGCAATCAGACCACAAATTATGTACACTGGGCATCAAAGGTCACCACCAGTGCAAACAAATGCGCCGACAAGATAATATACAAAACCGACATCACTTCAATAAAGTTCAAGAGATGTTAGCCCTGGCCCGGAGTTGCAATGCAAGCAGCTGAACAAGCCGATGAGACCTCAGTTGTTTGAACATGAAATCCTCCAACTCTAGCTGCTTAGCAATCAAGCACGCACGGGTGTTCTCTATAATCTTTGTTAGAGAATGGACTTCAAGTCGGTGCTGAACTGAACCAAGTCTTTCTGCTTGAAGTTGGGACTGAAGAAGTCAAATTGATTGAGCCAATAACTTCAAGTTGGGACTTCAAGCGAGTATCTTGCACTCATTGTCTTCATCAATACATGACCTTGGTGTCATCTTTTTCTCTTGAAGATGGTTTGCCTTCTTTGCTGCAATATAAGTGATAGGTACCACCAATGGGTTTGGCTCACTATCTTCCTTATAGTTCTGCCTGGCATCAGAGATATTACTCTAAAACAGAAACAAGGAGGCAGATAATAGGTTTTACAAATATATAACCAATGTTGGTTAGTGTGTTGTTAATTCCATCCCATTTTATATTGGCAAATTTAGAGATACAATTTAAAATAACATTAACATGATGTGGCATTGTCCGTATCATCGGCAAAATCAGTTAAGACAAAGCAGTAAATGAGATGATGCAAGCATTGGAAGCTTCACCACATCACTGGAATTAGAGATCTAGAACACAACCATACATGCAGGGCTAAAGAAAATCATTGGATTTGCTATCATTCTTGCAAATATGACAGTGACGCAGAACTCACTAAGGAAGAATCAGCATTACGCCCATGAGATCTTTGACTGCAGCTGGGCTATTCTCTCACATCTCAAGACAACTGAAGAAATTGAAGATGGAACTCAAACAAGACTTTGATTGATCGATACCGCCCAAGAAGAAGTTCAAGCAAGTCAAAGTTCTCAGCTTGTGCCAAGTTATGTGTTTCCATCATGCCTGACTGACGAAAATGAGAACTTTGAAGATACTACATCACGCCCCTCTTCTTCATGCGACCCCAACCTCAACGATGGCGCTCCTCCACCTTCATCAAGATGATATTCTTCATGGGCGCTAGTTCTCAATTTTGTCTCCTTTTTTGTCATTTTGATGCCAAAGGGGAGAAAATTGAGTTAGTCTTCAAGCGGGTCTATCTATTTTGTTTTTTTAGTTGCAACTCTTGGTTCTTCTGGCGTGTTTCTATGACAAGTTGTAACTTTAGTCGATTGGTGGTCTGATACTTTTTAATTGTTTTATCTCCATGCTTTACCTTAAATGATACATATGTGCATGCATGATGAATTCTATCAGGCACCAATTTTCATCATGCATCTCAATTTCTTCATATCATATGATCAATGCATGATTGGATTCCAAGATATAGGGGGGATCTCCACAATTCCATCATGCCATGTACATTTGCAATTGAAAGCAAATTCATCATAAGCACATCTTGATGGGGAGTTCCTCTAAATCATGTAATCAAATTCTTCACACTTTGTTCTTACACTTCTATTATTTATCCACATTGAAAACTTAAGCAATTTGTCATCAATCACCAAAAAGGGGGAGATTGTAAGTGCATTTAGTGCCCACTTAGTGGTTTTGGAGTATTGAAGACAAATGGGTTAAGGACTAATGTGTTTGTGAGTGTACACAAGAGTTATTGTGCCCAAGGATTTGGTTTTACCGATGAAAGATGACCCCTAAACTGTATCTCTTCAAGTGAAGAATTCGGTGCGTCATTTGAAGAAATTGAAGTGAACAATTGCAAGCTTGAAGATTTTTGTTTTCACTGCTTCTTCCTTCTTATTTTGAGTCATAGGAAACACCATACTGTTAAAGGGGGTCTAGGTGATACATAATCAAATTTCCGAATTGATGCTCAAAAGCTATACAAAACCTATTTCTTCGAGTTAAAGACTTTGGAAATCTCCTGCAGTGCAGTCGAGTTCGTTAGCGATAGAGACGAAGTTCTTTTGGTCGTTGATGAAATTGGCCTGACCAAGGAGTTAGGATTTTGCCAGTGTGATTTGCCTACCGTGAGGAAATTGAGTGCCCCGGCGAATTTGAGAGTTCAGATTTCTAACCGTTGTTGCGCCAGTTGTTGAGTGGATCCTTATCCTGACAATGGTTGTCCGAAGGGGCATTTATGACAATTCATGTCGGGTTTCCCCTAGGCTATATAAATAGCCGCCCCCATAACCACTTGTTGGTTGACTGCTCTATATAGAGAGATTGACACTTGTCATTTGAGAGCAACCCCTCCTCTAACGACTTTGTGAAAACCCAAGTGAGGAAAAACTCAACCAAAGCCGAAGTGATTGAGCATCACTAAAAAGATTAATCTGTCTGATCCGACGTCTGTTACCTTTGAAGACTGTCATTTCTCTAGACGGTTAGGCATCATATTCTAAGCACCCAAGAGTAATTATGGCGTGCCAGTGAACAAGTCTGTGAAGGTTTTGGAAGTCTATCTTGAAGACTTACCACGAGTGATTGACGAGGTCTTTAGTGACCTTACCTCAAGGAGAATACAGTGAAGACTAAGTGTCTTCTGGGTTGAATCTCAAGCCGCTCCAACCAGACATATAGTTGATACAACAACTGGAACTGGTCTACCAAATCAATGTGTCTTCGCCAAGCCTACCTGGTTTCAAATTCCTCACCTCTTTAATTTCGGTATTTTCGCTGCTGGAGATTTGTGATATACATTCTGAAGAATTTGAACTGAAGACTTTCATGACGATGCCTTTTATTTCTTTAGTTTGTCTTGTGTATGCCTAAATGCTTGTATGATTGCATGTTCTTTATCTGCATCTATCTTGTATGCATGTTTTATTTTTCTGTGATGATTTAGATTCGCCCTGTTTCTATTTCTTCACTCCAATCTTCTTAAAATTCATCATAGTTTGACGAATTTCTAAAAATATCCCATTCATTCCCCCTCTGGTAGTAAACCTACGCTTTCAGCATTCATTTTATTTATCGAGGCATTGCTCGTAACGCTATAACGTGCTATTACCGGCTCTATAGCGTGCAATTTTTTAAATGAACACAATAGATCACTTCAAGGGTTCAATGATGACGATTGCGGATCTTGAGTGCTGGTCCTTAGGGGCACGTGCGCGCTTCCTCACTGTCATCGCCATGGTCAAACTAGCTCCGGTAGGGTGTGGCGATACACTGCGTTGACGGCTTGTTCTGGAGGTGGTTGTGGTCGTTTGGTTGTGGAGGGGCCTTGATGTGATTTTTATTATATTTGGGGCACTTCGTACTTCTGGAATCATTATAATAGATTGGGTGCCTTTTTTAAAATAAATCAACATTTTCTTTGCTTCGGCACAACAATAAGAAAACTTTTTATTTTTAGTAAAGAAAACATATCTCTTCCATTTCACGTGAAGTTCAAAGGTTCGCCGAGAAGACAACAATTATATTTTGAAATATGCAACGTTTCCTTACCCCTTTCTGCGCCAAAAAAATTGTTTCCTTACCCCTTTAGTCTCATGTCCTCTTTCCCATGTAACAACTTTGGTCAAGCAAGAACAGGGTGTCACCCTGTTGGCTAGAATATCACGGAGCTATCTAGCTCACTGGGGGCTTGAGCCACGGAGTGGCCTGTGGTGCTTAGAGTTTCTTCTATAAAAATATGTCTCTAAGGGCTAGTCCTGAATGGTCTCATTTTTTTTAACTTTGGTCAAGCATGACCTAACTATTGCTACCACACAGTGAGGTCGAGCACCTCATTTCGAACTTTCATTTAAAGACATATGTTGCTTCATTTTCAGACTGACTAAAGCAACGGCATGCAACCTTTATGCCTAGTTAAAGTACAATAGCGCTAGGAGAGCGAGAGCGTCGTTTTGGCTCCCGGGCTCAGGTGAGCCTGGGAGTGAACAAAAAATTCATTAAAATACTAAATAAATTCAAAACATTTCAAATTATTCTATGGAGAAAGATGCTTGAGTGTGTGATGTTCGTGCCAAATTTCAGAGCATTTGAATGTCTGAGTAGCTCTCAGCAAAAAAAGACAAATTTGGCGTTTATGAAGAAGTTTACTTTTTGTGCAATGTCGAACCCGATTTTTTAGAGCTACTCGTATGTTCAAATGCTCTGAAATTTGGCACACACACCTCACACACTCAAACATCTTCCATGCAAAAAATATTCAGATTTTTTTGAAATTTTAGTATATTTTTGAATTTACTGATCACCGGGTGCAGATGAGTCCAAGCTCAAATGGATATTCAGAGGAGAACCTTGTAGCTAGACCGAATCTGGTAGATAAGTCTTTTATTTGTGAACCGAACAACCATTCATATCGCGCCCAGATATCCAGTTTTATTCGTAGTAGTAAAACATGCAAGTACACGAAGGGGTTGCCCCAGACTGTATGCTAGATGTAATCTCGGATGAGATTCCGAACTTTTATGATTAAATAAAGATCTAAAAAAAAGTACACGAGAAAATATAATTATCGGTTCAGTACATAATAAAGTTGTGCCGTGTAATCCGAGCCGGGGTCTGCGTGCGTTAGGGTTGACCAGCCGGTGGGCACCTCTTATATATGCATGGAGTCGGACGGGTGTAGGGTCTGCCAGGGCTTGGGCACGATCCGCCGATGCACGCAGGACGGTTTGGGATCGGGGTGCCGATTGATGCTGCAGAGAAATATTTAGAACGCAAGCATTAGCATGCATGGTTAATTATATATACTCATCAAATCATAACTACCAAAGTCGGAGTTTCAAAGTGCTAGAAAGAGTAGAACATGAACCAGCCAACGGTTTCAAGATGGTGGAAGAGCATGAAATGAACAGTTTGTAAGCAGTAACCTTTGATCTCACGGGCTCCATGGCAGACGGAGCTGCTCATGATCACGGCGCTGACGACAAACAACGCGATCTGGAGGAGCACCATGAAACGGGCAGCTCTAGCGTCCGTCAGGCTTAGAGCATCTCCAGCCGCGTCCCCAACAGGCCCCCATGCCATTTTTTCGGCGCCGGCGTCAAAAAAACGGAACAGTCGCGCCCCCAGGACGACGAAAAGCGCCGGTTCGGCCGTTTTTTTCACCCGGCGGCCGCAGGCCGAACCCGGCGCGCTGGGGGGCGCCTGGGGGCTCCGGCGCAAGGGAAAAGCGCGGCTGGCCACGCCGTCAGGTGAAAAGTCAAGATTTTCTTCCTCGACCACCTCCCACCCCCCGCGCTCTCGGCCGCAAGTAGGTATATCCCGGCGCCGCCCCTCGCCGCCCCGCCGCTCTTCACCTGTAGATAGCCATTCCCCGCCGGAAAAAAAACATAGTTTCGCCGCGACAACTCCTTCGGCACCAGCTGGGCATTTCCGGCCGCCCTTTTCGGCCGCGGAGGGGCAGTTTGGCGGCGGGTGCACGCTCACCGCGCGCAAGGTGTTCGACGATTTGCCTGCCTCGGCGATGGACTCGGATGACGAGGAAGTGCTCGCCGCGCTGCTGGAGGAGGAAGCCGAGGCCGACGTCCAGGAAGAAGAGCATCTCATGGTGCTCGCCGCCCTCGCCCAGCTACTGGCGAGCAATGAAAAGCCGCGGTGAGGTGGCTCAGCGCCGGGCCGGGTGAAAGCAAAGAACCGGCATCATCTCGAAGGCTACTGCATGCTCTACTCCGACTACTTCGCCGATGCTCCACTTCACGGCGACAGAACATTTCGGCGCTGTTATCAGATGAACAGAAAGTTTGTCCTCAGGATTGTGAATTCCATCCGGGAGTTCGACAACTACTTCAAATGCAAGATGGATGCACTGGCAAACTTGGATTCACCTCCATCCAGAAATGCACGACGGCGATGAGGATGCTTGCATATGGAGCTCCCGGTGACTCACAGGACGACTATGGGCGCATGGCCGAGTCCACCAGCATAGAGTGTTTCTACAAGTTTTGTCGGGCAGTGGTGGCAGTGTTTGGACCGCAATACTTGAGAACACCCAATGCGGAAGACACTGCTCGGATCCTAGCACAGAATGCATCAAGAGAATTTTCTGGGATGCTTGGAAGCATCGACTGCATGCATTGGAAATGGAAGAATTGCCCATTTGCTTGGCAGGGGATGTACAAAGGCGCCAAAGACGGTTGCAGTGTGGTACTTGAGGCGGTGGCCACACAGGACCTCTGATTTGGCATAGCTTCTTTGGTATGCCAGGAACTCACAATGACAACAACGTGCTGCAGTGCTCTCCTGTCTTTGCCAAGCTTGTTGAAGGTCATTCTCCTCCGGTGAACTTCGAGATCAATGGGCGGCACTACAACAAGGGGTACTATCTAGCTGATGGCATCTATCCGAGATGGTCGACATTTGTCAAGACCATCAAAAATCCTGTGCTTGGAGGCAAGAACGCCTGGTTTGCGAAGATTCAGGAGGCTTGCTGGAAGGATGTCGAGCGGACATTTGGTGTACTCCAATCTCGATTTGTTGTTGTTCGGTACCCCGCCCAGACCTGGTCAAAAGATCAAATGTGGGAGATCATGACCTGCTATGTCATCTTGCACAACATGATCATTGAGAGCGAGCAGGAAGAGCCAGTGTTTGACACTGAACCTTACCACCGGCAGGGTCCTCTCGCCCAAGTTGATCACCAGCTACCGGCAACATGGACTGCCTACCTTAGTATGCGTTAGGAGATCCGAGACACACAGGTGCATCATCAACTGCAGAAAGATATGATAGAGCACCTATGGAGGCTCAAGGGCGACACCGGGCGCGACTTGTGATGAAATATGAGTTTTTATTTGTTGAACTATATAATTTGTATTGAACTATTTGTTTGTGTACTATTTTGTTGAAGTATTTGAAATTTCTGTGATGAAATGTGTGATAAAAAATATTTATGTTGATAATTGAACGTCGAGCCACGGCGAACCACGCCGAATATGGGCCTATTCTCGCCCATATGGGCCTTTTTCGCCGAAATGGGGCTTCAAAAGTGGGCCAAAATCGGCGAATGGGGGCGACGACTGGGCGCAAAACCGCCCCAGCGCCGAAAGAATCGCCGCCTCGCCCCCAGGGGGTGATTTTTATGCGCCCTTGGGGGCCGAACGGCTGAAGATGATCTTACTGTCTTGCAAGTTCTGAGTAGTTGGAGGCTTCGAGCTGTGTATATCCTGCTGCTCGCTGAAGGTCCGTATTTATAGATGTCGTACCCCAGGGAAAGGAAAAAAGATCGCATTGGATCCCTTAATTTCCTACTTTTTTCTCAAGCATTTTCGACTTTGACAGGTGAAGGTTTGGCAGCTGCGAGTGATTGCGCATTTCTTCGTTGCAGATAATCATATTGTTTTTGGTGGGCACATAACATGTTTTAAAAGGGAGAGAGGGATTTGGTGGAATTGTTGTTGTATTGTTTGAGCCTTGTGGGCATATATATAGGAGTACAATGATCAACTTGGAGTATAAGACAAGCCAGAACTAATCCTAGTCTATCTAGTTTTTCCTAATAATCAATATACTCAACTTCCCCCCGCAGTCACAATGGGAGCGACGCAGACAGTGAGACTGGAGAAGAATCTGAAGGCAAGCCGGCGGACATCCCCCCACAGTCGTAACGGTCGATGCATCGCGGAGTTGTGGCTGGAGTGAAAACCGACAAGGTTGCTCAAGCAGGCGGTAGCCCTTTGTGTCGTTTGTTGATGTAGCCAGAGTGTGGGTGGTGGAGCCGTGGTCGAGGTAGCCGTGTGAAGAATGCCGTGGTCGATGTCGAGTCGGGGTAGGCGGTGTCGAGGAAGTCGCCGTGGAGCCGCGGGCGCAAGAGGGCGCCGAGTTAGTCATGGGCGCAGTGGTGACGAGGTAGTGGTGCGCCGGAAGGATGATGGTGTTGACGACGCGTCGCGGCGGGTTTGCCAAACCCGGGGACACATCATGGACGAAGGCACGCACCGGTGTTGCCAGCACCGGGCATGCGTAGACGGACGAAGACGAAGTTGACGAAACGCCGACCAGGCTTGCCAGGCCCGGGGACACGTCGTGGATGAAGGCACGTATCGGTGTTGCCAGCACCGGGCATGAGTAGACGAGGGACCTGCATGATTTGTACACCATGTCGGAGAAATCGGAGGGGCCAGCAGAGAAGAACTCGACGACGATTGCGGCATCCATCGGCGCGGGGCCGATGTCACCAAGGGTGGTCGGAGTAGACGAAGTGGTTGGGGTAGATGACGGCGACGCTGGCGACGGGCTGGTGCTTGGACGAAGACCGAAGGGGATGGACGGGTGGCGCAGCGGCTATGAAGGTAGCGGCGGCGGCGGCCTGACGGCGGCGGCGACGGCTAGGTTAGGAGTGCGGCGGCGGTGCTCGAAGTAGGCGAAGAACCCTGACAGCGTGACGAAGACCGGCGCGGACGGTGGCGTTCCCGCATCAAGGGAGACGACGCAGCGCATACCACGGGAGGTCGACGCGCAGCGACGGCGGTGGACCGCGGGGCGCGGCGCTACGGCCCGAAGGGGCGATGCAGCGGCGGCAGGCGGGTCGGGGCAACGGCGGAAAGACCTCGGGCGGCGGCGGGGACCGCGAGCCGCGACGCAGCGGCCTGAAGGGGCGACGCAACGGCGTTCGCGAGTCAGTGCAACCGCGGGGACGGCCTCGGGTGGCGGCGGGGACCGCGTATCGCGACACTACGGCCCGAAGGGGCGACGCAGCGGCGACGCACGAGTCGACGCAGCCGTGAGGAGAACCACGGGGCGGTGGCGCTGCGGCCCTACGGGGCGATGCAGCGGCAGCCCGATGCTCGATCGGTGGAGAGGCGCGCTGAACTCAGGGACGATCTTCACGGGAACTGCGGAGACGTGCGTATCCGACGGGCCAGGTCGGTCGTGCGGCATAGATGAGGCGGATTGCGGTGGCGAGCGGGTGATCAAGCCGATCGCGCGCGAGGTCGGGGACGCTGCTCGGTGGAGACGGGGTGGTGGCGGAGTCCGAGATGAAGCCGGCGACGGCGGCGATAGGGCGGCTATGATTGGCCGCCGCATGGCGCGAGGCCGCCGGGTCGGGTGATGCAGGAGTCCCGGTCGGAGCAGGGCGGTGACGGCCGGCGCAGGGCGACGGGCGGACCGGCGCGCGGACGACGGCCTTGAGGGTTGCCTGTCACGCGAGGCCGCCGGGTCGGTGAAGTAGCCGGCCGGTCGCGCCGATGTCGGAGTAGAGGCGCGAGGTGTCGACGGCGGCGGCAGGCGACGCAAACCGATCTTAGATAGGAAAACTAAAAAGTAAACGCCGATCAAAACGACCGGCGAGAGAGCGAAAAAAACCCGGAGCAAGGGCTCGGGAAAAAGACTCTCTAGAGCAGCCGGCCAACACGGCCGGCGGACGAACCCTAGGTACGGGCGGCGCGGCCCCCGGCGGCGGTCATGGAGGCCGACCGCCCCAGAGACGGCGCGCAAGTGCGGAAGCGGCGGCGGCTTGGGTTTAGGATCGACTTGCGATAGAGACCATGTTAAAAGGGAGAGAGGGATTTGATGGAATTGTTGCTGTATTGTTTGAGCCTCGTGGACATATATATATAGAAGTACAATGATTAACTTGAAGTACAAGACAAGCCAGAACTAATCCTAATCTATCTAGTCTTTTCTAATAATCAATATCCTCAACAACATGTACATGATTGCTCAGATTTCTCCGGTTAGTCAAGGCTGGTGAGTGGTGACACCTTGGCCGTAAATGGTTGAGCCGACGACCCAGCGTCGCGACGAGTCTTGGGTCGTCTTGTGATCCAGGAAAAACTATATACGTGATAGCGTAGTGCTTCTCGCCTCGCGTTTCCACGCATGAGTAGCCGATTTATCACGCAGGTGTGATGGCATTGATCTCATTTTTTTTTTTTGAGTTTCACATTTGAATATATCATTTGAACAAATGTTCAATTTAGATTCCATTTGTATATTCATATTCCTTATGATGATGGGTTTGAAATAATACCACTTTTGAATACGTTTTTGAGAAGCTATATAAAATTCACCGCGAGGGACGAGGCGGAGAGGGAGTGGAGGATTTGGGACCGCGCATCTGTCCTCCACTGTCGCCACCTGTAGGGACGCATCGCTGGCTTTGGACGACCGCCGCTGAGGCCAACTTCTGAGGCATTGCCGCCCGGAAGCATGGCTAGCCTGGGATGACAGCTTTGCCACAATTTTTGTGGGGATCGAGGTCCGCATTGCTACATCCAACCTTGAACTAAACCCCACCCCCGACGGGTGTGGTCGTAACTAGCCCCTTGCCGACTAATCCAGTTGGTGTCGTCGCAACTATTAACAAATTAGTTCATAGTTTATCTTAGTATTATATGTACTGACAATGTAAGGCACACTGCGAAAAAATTCCGTCCAAATTATTAGGAATAAAGTAAAATTGAATCTAATGTGTTCTATGTTTTAGAGTTTTGGAAGAACCATTGTAATCCATGACAAGCGGGACTTCATGTAAGAAAACTAGATAACACCCCGTGCATTGATGCGGAACTATTGACAAATAATTTGATGACATGAGGAAGTTTATGAAACACATTATAAGTTGATGATAAAGAATTTTGTTCAGAGTAAGCATCTAAAACTTTTTAAATAAAAAGATGAAAATGAGTGATTTTTTTTGTTCTGTTAATTTATTGCATTGACAATATATCAGTGAAATGATATGGGACGAAAACAACGTTGAGTAGAGAAATTTCAACACCCAGCTAAAGCTATACGTCGGTAGTGGATCAGATGATGTCAAAACATATATAGATAGCAAAAAAACTAGTATGGTGTGGTGCATGAGAGTGATTGAAAAAATAGTTAATGGTTATTTGTCACAGATTGCAGGCGCATGAAGAGTTAGTGGAAGAGCATTTTTACATGATGAACCTACATGATGATGTGGACAGGCTGCATGTTAAGATAAATAATAGAGTGGAGATGAATCTCTTAGGTATAGGATATATGGAGGTTGCATTTGGTGAATCTGTGTTTACGATTTGATTCCTTGGCCAAAGAAAGCATGTAAAAACCACAAGTATTTTGATGTCATTGCTTCAAGTATAATGGTGACCTCTTTGATGTGATCAATGTATTGACCTAGCAAACCTATTGGGTAGTTCTTTCATCGCCAATGTGTGCAATCGTTGAACCGAGCTTACCAAGAAAGCCTCTTGATGCTCTCATTACAAAAAGCTTTTTTATGTCCTCGATATTTTGTTCACTCAAGTACTCATTGCCAAACCGCTTCACCATGACACATGCAAATCTCATTGCGTCAATGCATGTGCTCTTTCCCATTCAGACCATCTCATCAATGTCATCTCCAACTATACCCACATGCAAGTAGCCCCATAGCAGTAGTATATTTCTAGAGAGGAGAAAGCAAGAGTGCTAGAATGTAATCCTTCCTCGGCGTGAAGTAAGGATCATATTCAGTTACACCAACCATTGTGCACAAGAACAAATGTCTGCTCATCAGGAAGCTACCCCGAAAAATCCCTCATGATATGCCGGTTTGGCTTTGAAATAGTCGGCGTAGAGATCCCTATGGCCCTTTATCCTATCCTGTCTAACAAGTTTCCTGACCAACATCAAATCCCTAAAGTTAAGAACATGCTCTACTTCGTTCTCCATTTTCCTGAGGATGCTCATCATCATCAAATTCTCATCGCCATCGTCATCGGCGTCCGATTGTGACAATCACTATACCCGTTGTAAACAAACTCATCAACCTACGGGTAAATAAACCCATAGTGTCTCTACAAGTCTGTAAAATAGGCTAACAGAATAGCTCAGACATTCTATCAAACACATGTTAGGCAAGGTGTATGGTGGGTGGAGTTGGACGTACTGAGGAGGCGTCCGGGGTGACGACTGTGTACTAGGAGGTAACGACATCCTGAGGTGGACATGGGGCGACGACGTAGCTCTGGGTTGGGCCATATGGGGGAAAGTGACATAGCTAGGGTAGGGACAAGACGGGATGGGAGTGATGTGAATGAGGACATAACAAAGAGGAAGACCAAGTGAAGTTCCCCGCTGCCAGCTTTCCCAGATCCAAAAGCTCCTCTCGTGGCGGCGAGATGAGAGAGAGGGCGAGAGAGCAAGCATGGTTGGGGTACACTCCCAAGCCACCTCCTGGAGATGAAGCGGATCCAATCCCTTTGTTTGTGCACTTCACTCAGAGGCATTTTGTGCCTCGTGTCCTTAGCTGACAGGAGGATAGGGGAAACCAAGTAGTGGTGCTCTTCTCTCCTTACTAGAGCTCACCTTCTCGTCACTTTCTCTTAGAGCATCTCTAACTGATCCCCTATGAAGCTTTAGAGGGGTAAAAAAAATAATTTCCTCCTCTAAACTTCACCTGGCCGGTATATTGTAATGGTTAGGGGAGTAAAAAGTTTACTCCACGGCCACCCCAACTCTTAAATATACTCGGCCGCCCAGCCGCGTACTAAAAACATTTCCCCTCCCACTCAGCCGTATCCACTCCAGCACCTCCCTACATGCCTCTGTCGGCCACCATGCGCCACCGCTGCCCTCGTAGCACCCGCCATTATCCTCCCCCACCTCGATTTGGAAGCTTCTCGTCGTCGGCATCAAAATCAACGGATCTATGCCCGTCGCCACCGCCATTGGATTTGACGCATCCGGTCCATGATGCCAACATGTTTGGAGGGATTCGAACGGGACCGAACTGCGCAGATACCTCAAGCTCTCCGTGTCCCCTCTCGGTATGTCCTTCTCCCCTTGGCGCTCGCATCTCACCCATCAACCAGCCGATGGCACAACCACGTCCGCCCGTCGGCCGGGTTCAGCCCTCGCCCAGCAACACGTCAACGAGCCTCTACTGGTCAGCAAGTGTGATTACTGATGGCAGCTGGTGTTGTGCCTCGTCTCGAGCATGCCGAAACATCCCGTATGAGTTTTCTACAAGTGCAAAAGGGACGAAGTGAGTGCCATTTTGTACGGTTGTTCTAGCTGACTGTTTTACTAAAATTGTATGCTGGAAGAATGCAAGTTTAAATATTAGGAAGAAGAGTACATTGATCTAACGGTAGCAAGAAATAAATCTGCTAGATGTTGGTGCACTAGTTGCTAGAGATGAGACTAGAGAAGATGCAATGTCCAAGTTTAAGGAGGCAGAGAAGAAACGTGTACAAGCTCAACAAGCCAATGGACAAAAACAACAATGAAGGCAGTGAAGAGATGAGTAAAGCATTAATCGGACTAGTAAGAGTAGTTAAGAAAGTGATGTTTCTATTGAAGTCTGTATTTTTTTTGTAGTTTTCTTTGGATCGTTTCTCTTAGCGAAAAAATGGTAAAGTATAAAAAGATGTCATTTAATAAAATAAGTCAGTAGTGAAGTTCAACTGAATAACCAAAAATAAATGAATTTGTGTTAAAAAAAATTAGGGTGCATTTTTTAGAGGAGCAAATATACTCATCTAAAGGATAATCGACCATTTGCTCCTCTAAATTATGGGCAGTACTCTGCGCCGGCGCGCTGGCCCAAATTTGGGTCGGTCACGTGCGAGCCGTCAGTTCCCTGCGCCCCTGGCCGTCAGATGCGTTCCCCATCATCTCTTTCACACACCACCCCCCGGTCGCATCTCAAAAACACAAAGCATGGAAACATGGCAGCCACCCTCCTTTCCTCACGCAGTGCCTGTTCCTCGACATCATGCTAGGTGGCCGTACCGGCAGCCATCACCGCCCTCGCCCTAGTCATTTGTCGTCGACGCTCGTCATCATGAAGTTGGAAAAATACAAAGGGTTGTAGATCCGTTGCAACTTTTTTCTCGCCTTCCTGGTTGTTTGGATAGCTAGATTATAGAGAACTAGTTTCCCTTAAACCTGATTTCTGGTGTAACTACCTAAAACATTGTTTGGATTATCTAACAAACTCGCGGATATACTAAACTGAGTTTTCCAAAAGCCTAAAAAACGAGTTTATATAAAAACGTCTAATAGACGTTTTTATATAAACGTGTTTTCTATATGCACTAGGAGTTCAACGAAGTCCCACGTGCAGATCATGGTAAACTCCACTGGCTGTGACCGCAGCTCGCCGATCTCGGCCAGGTACCCGGGAGCAGGTTGCGATGCTCCACCGCCTCGATGGCAGTAGACTTCGGCCGCGGCTGCCGCCTTCATGGTGGAGGTGGACTTCACAACCACGCCGTCCATATGCAGATATGCTCCAGCTTGTAGGTCATATGTGAGCTGCATGTACGTGGATCTTCATGGCGGAAAGAATTTGTCACCGGAGGGACGTTCGATGGGACCTGGACCAACATGCATGACACCGGTGAAGGAAGCAGAGCATAATCAGGCGATAAGCGCGACCACCCTGGCGGCCACGCTGACAACCGCGCACCTCCGCCGAGAGCTGTTTACAGTGTGGTCGTCCACCACTGTGCGTGTAGGTGCCAAGAGCGAAGAAGCACTGCACCTCCATGAATTTTTCTCTCCCCAAAACGAAGAACTCAAAATCATGCTTTTCTGTTTCCTCATCCAAACAAGATATTGTATGTACTTATCTTAACAGAATAACTAATAAAAACTGGTTTTCCTAAAAATCCTCCAAAAACTCGTTTTCTAAAATCTCACATCTAATTCCCCATATCCAAACAACCACTTCATGTTGCAAATATGGTGGCTCCTCAGCGCCGACCACGATGTCATTCCTCCCCACAGCCGCCCCACCCCAGGTTGCAACATCAATGGCGATGGTGGCATCGATAGTGTTGCTGGCAGCCGAAAAAGCCGGGGTAGAGAAACAAAAATGCTGGTTCCAGCAAAAGTAGAAGACTGTGGTAGCAAAAAAAAACTGGTTCCAGCAAAAATCAAATAGGGTGGTAGCAAAATTCTGGCTAGTTCCAGCAAAATCAAAAGAAGGTAGGAGCAAGGATCGGGGCTGGTTCCAGCAAAAAACAAATATGGTGGTAGCAAAATTCTGGCTGGTTCTAGCAAAATCAAAAAAAGATAGTAGCAAAAATTAGGGCTAGTTCTAGCAAAAAAACAAACACGGTAGTAGCAAAGTAGTCCATACTTTCCAGCAAAAACAAACTATGGTAACGAAAAAATGGTTGGTTCCAACATCTTGGCGTGTGATCACCAAAACGATCTTGCCTGTGGGCAGCAAAAATTATTGTCGGTCCCAGCAAAACAGTTCTCGGCGGCGTCTGGTTGCAACATTGGTCAAAGCTCCCCGTTGCAACACCGTGCTCCTTCCCGGCAGTGGACGTGCCCGGTCGCTGCACTGCGTGTCGCCGGTGGCAGCTGTGCGCGCTCCTGCTCGCAGCTCTAACACCACGACCATCACTGGGGAGAGAAGGTGAAGGTGGGTGTGCGGCCATGCAAAGAGCGCCCCTTGGCTTCGCACCTTGCAGCATCAGTGGCCGCACCCCCTGCAGCACGCGGCGGTCTGATGGTTGCGGTGATGTGTGCGGGGCTGTGTGGAGATTTTCGATTTGAGGCAGAGCGAAGAAGACATGTGGTCCCCTCAAAAAAAAAAGAAGAAGACATGTGGTCTGGCTCTGTGCAGATGAAGGGATATGGATAAGAATGAGTTGCAAGCGGGTGAGTGGCTAACTCGTGACGTTTCGTGAACGCACGTTTTCCCTGAATTATAGGGAATCGGACACCCCACACACACCAAAATCTACAACCATATGTAACACTCACTGGTTTTCTTTATCACGAAAAGAAGTTGATCGGCATCAAACTGGAATGGTTTTCAGACAAGAGCAGCACGAGGCACGCACATCATGCACGCATAGTTCATCGATCTAGGAAGGATCTAACCAAACATTTGAATTTCTGAAGCGAAATGCAGACTCGAGTGAGGTGGATTCATATCCCCTCGGGGCCACCCGTTGATCTCATTCTCAACGGTTCCTCCTTACCGCGCCATACCTCCCAGCAACCTGAAATGCATGACGACAGGAAATTAATTGACCGCCAAGCTAGTTAACGCTGAAAGAAAACCAGAGCAGTCACACAAAGAAAAAAGAAAAAGAAAAAAAACTAGCCCGCACACAGAGGGCGTAGAGGAAGGGCGTGGTAGTATGGTACACGATCACACGCACATGAGGGGAAGGTCGTCCTTTCTTGGTCCCGCGGTCGTCCAACTCTTCCTTCACCGCAGGCGCGCGGAACGAAGCCAGGTCCGTCTTCCTCCCCCGGGCCGAGGAAGAAGGTGAAGACGCAGAACCCCCAGCCGTGGCAGGAAAAGGGGCCGGCCGCTTCCCCGGCCTTGCCATCTTCTCATGATGGCACTCTCCATCCTTGCGCACCAAAGCACAAAAGCAGTTCATCAGCTGAATTTAACATGCCATTTTGGCGGGAGCAGCGGAACTCTATCTATTGCTTGGCCGCTATCGATGGAGTGGAAGAAGAAAGGGGACACACCGATGTTTCAATGAGCTCATCCGAATCGTCGCGGATATCTTGGTCCGGATCCGGGGAGCATTTCAGCTCCTCAAATGCGCTGAGCGCCGTGCTGGTTGGGAGGCTCTGGGCGCCCGTGGCCGTTTGGGTTCTTCCCTTCTCTCGTGCCTGTACATTAAGAGGACAAGAATGACACTGAAAAATGCTCCACAATGGCACAACCATTTTGATCATTTTCTTGTGAGATCAAACCGTATCAAGTATTAAGTGACAATGGGAACCACACCTGCATGAACTGATCCAAATCATGTACTACCATTGCATCTCCATCTTCGATGTCAGTATCTACCTTGCTGGCAGTCAACATGTTCTGCGAATTTCAAGCAGAGAAATTTCTTCTCTGTTATTATTTAGTATCTTAAATATTATGAAACAACCACGTGCTCAAAGTTACTAAATTCTACCTGCACACACACAGATACACACACACACACACACACACACACACACAGAGAGAGAGAGAGAGATTCTATTGGTAAAGTCGAATATATTGGTAGTTTCGCTTACTATTGCCTCTTCGGTGTTCTTCTGCAAGCAAGAGTGAAATGCCATATTGTCATCCTTGTTGACGAAAACATGCAGGGCAGTGTCCAGGTCATCTAGCCGAAGAACCTGCATATTCTGTAAGAAAATACTAATGTGGCCGATGAACCGTATATACATTTATTGTTGTAGATTTTGTTATATTTTTCCACAGACTTGATCAAGTATAGAAAAAATTGACTTGGAGCAACGGTAGAACTTCAGTTCAACTAATTTGTAATGGAGGAAGTACCAAGTTAATTTCTGCAACCAAAGCTTCGACCGTGTGTTGATTAAGCTCATTTGGGTAGAGTTCTCTGGAACCGCCAGCGGTATCTGCAAGATTGCAAGATGCATTTCTCAGATAAAGTCCCAGCTTTGCTTTTGTACCTCATTGAACTTTATTCTAAATATGTCACTTTTCCTTATCATTACAAATTGATTGAAGTTCTAGTGTTGCCGACCTTGCGTGTTTTGGCGCCTTTTTGCTGACCTTGAGAAAACAATAATGTCTTGTGGGTTGGCAACCTACAGCGAAAAGTTTGTAAACAAATAAACTATACAGGTAGTACTACTACTAACAAAAAAGGGGATCATATCATGAAGTTCCCTCATAGTCCTTGAGATACCTTCCCAACATACTTCTGACCGAACCGTTGTGGGTGTATTGTTAAGAACCCAGTGTAGTCCACCTGCAGGATAAGATGAAGTCTTTCATTTGAGAATCCTGGAGAGATAACTGGACATAACTATCAGAATTCTGAAGTGACCTGATTTCCTTACCTTTATCCTAACAAGTGGAAGTTTGGGCTCTGATCCACTGCCTGCTGTTGTGTCATTCTTCTCAATAAGATTGGCCACCTAAAGCAGCTCAGTCAGTAGCCGGTATGAGTAATTAGAGAGTAAAGTTATGAACAATCAGCTCAGTCGACCAATGTTTGGCCATGTTTCTGACAAAGAAATGGACAAAGTTTGTAGGACAGCTTATGGAGTTGAAGACCTACTACTTTATCCAAATGTGCGTCCACAGATGCTTCATCATTGGCGTCGATGTCAGCTTGGTCTTCTAACACAACCTGAATTGCATTCTCATGATGAGATTGTCACCGAACTAAACATGAAAGCATGGATTGGCTTACCTCGGCATATTCAAAAGGTCTAACAGTCTTCAGAGGTATATTAGTTGGCCTGTATTTCATTCCCTATGGAATCGAACATAGGAAATGGTGATGGTTAAATAAGCAGGTTGCAGAAGGTTTTACTTTTATTAAATCCGTGATTTTTGGAAACATATTTACGTTTATTTCCAACAAAAGAACATGCTTTTGTTTTGCTTCAGCACTGGTCATCGATGTGGCAATTGAAGATCCTGGCTGCGTGATGTGGAAACCCATTCCAGGAACCTCCTATAAGTAGTTTATCAGAAGTAGTTAAATGAAGAACGATAGACAGAAGCCGTAAAAAAAACGATTGACAGAATGAAGAACATTACCTTGGGATCAACAAGGCATTCATGCTCATGGCCCCATATTACTAAATCCAGAAAGTTTGGTAATAGACGTTCATTGATGCCGTTGTCTGGACTTCCATTTATCCTGACAGTAGTACATTAGCAAGAGTTCAAAACCCGGTTTAATAAACAACTGTCGTCGGAGATCGACCGATCAGTTCAATCACTTTCTCGTACCTGTTCTGATGAAGAACCAGAATGTTGAACCAGTCAGACAGTGACATATCCTCTGTACTCTCATGTTTCATCCAACCTATTGCACCTGGTGTCTGAATAAGAGCATAAGATGCAATATATCAGCCCGGGTGTTTCGCCACAAGAGTGTGCCACCGCCAATTCTTCTCCAAAATATATTGCTTGACAGCTTGAGGCCAACCTATGGGTTATGGCGGGTGCTAAGAAACTAGGGCGTATTGTTGTACGAGAGTAATTTTCATGCCGTTTCTGTAGGGTCACTGTAAACTGTCAAACTCTATCCTCTTATTTAATGGATGAGGCAAATCTTTTGCCTCCGTTTTGAAAAAAAAAACAAGTTAACCAACCACCCCGGCTGCGACAATTGACCATTTTACACTGAAATATACCTGAAACATTCTGCTTAATCTTGCATCCCTAACGTTCCCCAAGCCATATAATGCGACAGAAGTTGCACCCTGAAGTAGCACAAAGTGCCGGAGCCAGTTAGCAACATGTACTTGGCATTGTACAGACTACATAATGCATAGTTGGTTATAATAACATCTTATATTATGGGACTGGGGAGTAGCAAATTGACCTTTTTGATAAGTATAGGATGAATTGACATGTGACCGACGCCAGAACCGCCAAGATCCATCTTTCCAAAGTAATTCACTAAACCGGTCGCGGCAAGGACATCGATGGCGGACATATTATCCTGTGGTAGGCACGTGATGGAGAAAAAAAAACGTGATGGAGAAAAAAGTGAAAGGTTGAATAAAATGAATTTATAAATTTAACCAATACCTATCCTGTGCAGATAAAAATCCCATATATAACTCTCGATATGAAAACATACCACTCCTGTAGGATCATCATGGTCGCCATGGATGGTGAACACAGGCAAGCCAACGTTGATGTTTTGGTCCTCAAAATTCGGTCGACCAAACCTGAAGCATGCATGCATGCAAACTTGGAATCAATGAGAGAAAGAATATACACTGTCCAGAGTTCAGCCGTCGATTAGCTACGTGACTGGGTAGCTGCTGCTAGCTGATTGGTGCAAGTAAGTACACGTACAAGTTCTGCAGGCTGGCTGCATGATCACTGACCACCTGGAACTGGACCGGCCGGTCGTGGAGGCAGCGCCGCCTCAGGATCTCGATCGTCTTCACCAGCGTCGAGCGTGACGGCTTGTTCTCGTGGAACAGATTGCCACCGAGAAGCAGGAAATCCACCTGCGAATTAATCATCGTCGTCAACAAGCTTATGTATGTAGACATGCAAGGACAAGAAGATCAATGAGTAGTAGTAGTTGACATTGTGTTTCTCTGCCAGTGAGAAGATCTCCTCGAAGGTGTCGAATGAGTCGGATCGGCGTAGCTCGTCCTTCTCTAGGTAGCCGAGGTGGCAATCGGTCGCCACCAATATCCGCAGCGTGCTGCTTCCTCCAGCTTCTCCGGCTGCCTTCCTGAAGAACACCCACGCATGCACCAGCTAACATCGTATTAGTACAAGTAGGTTGCAGGTTGGAATATTTGCGGAAATATACAGCAGATGTACAGCTGCCAACGCATATGCATTTAGGGTCTATTTGGGAAGAAACTGATGTTTCCTAGTCAAAATAGTTTTCTCTTTTGTCAAATTTAACTTTATAAATTTTGACCAACCTTATAGAAACATTTATATTGTCAACATCTATAATATCAAATCAATATTAGTAGATTCAGCCTGAAATATACTTTCATATGATATAGTATATCCAGTGTGTTGTAAATGTTCATAATGTTTCAATAAACTTGGTCAAAATTTACAAGGTTATTTTCCGTCATATATATTTGGTATTAGCATTGTACATGTTCTTTTTTTTTCTATAAGCTTGGTCAAACATTAAAAAGTTTGACTTATGACAAATCTAATATTCCTATAGTTCAAACATGCCCTTAAAATGAATACTAGCATCTTTATATTTGGGGAGAAAAAGATGGGACAACAAAGGAAACTCCTTTTAGCTACTGGTTGCCTCGCAAAGTTTTGTGAAATGGAAGTGTGTCTAGGATTTCTGCCTTAGAAAAAATAAATAATGATTTTAGACCCATGTAGAAACAATCCACGAACACGGGGCTTATCTGATGTCAAATTAAGCTTTATCAATTGAGTCCGAAGAAAGTCCCAATGACTGATATTCGCAATCCAAAGAAAAACAATCATATAAACCAACAAGCATATAAAAAATTAAATCAAGATAAATGACGGGCAACAAATTTTAAATGATAAATTGTTCCTACCACAGGCACAGAACAACGATCTCACTATATCAAAAGAAGTGTTTAAAACAAAAAGGATGTACAATGATTCATCAACTCATGTTGAGACGATCTCACTATATCGAGATAAGAGGTGCTTGCACGACGGTTGAAGAAACAAAAACCTAATCCGGCCTCTAGCTAAATCGGACTGTACACAATAATAATACTCTATCATCCTCTCCCACCGACACCATTGAAACGGAGAAAATGGCATAGTACCACCAGGTGACACCGGTGAAAACTGATAAAATGCGAATCGAAGCTAGCCAAAGGATGATAAGGGTGTGTGATATGTTCCTTCCCACAAGAGTTTGAGAATCCACGCACGGTGTCATTTCTTTATCATTTGGAATTTATTTTTATTATAGGGATAATTAAATTTTATCAATGATATAATTGTAGCTTATAATTTAGGACAGTAAATTGAGCAACTTCCCATCCCTCTTACGTCTTGATCCCCCCGGGCCGTCCAATTTCATGATTCGGTCGTTCTTGGCCGTTGGATCGCCTCTGAATGATGTCGTAAGTGCAGCTATTCTAGTAGAAAAATCGCATGCTGCTCGTTGATTCAAGTTACGGGTCCACAAAGATTCAATAGACTACAATTGGTACCCATCCACCTTGCGACAATTCGCTCGTCAATACACCCCCACCCCACCCCCTATTAATCTCCAAGAAATGTTTTGAAAGGCACATAAGGTTGTGGTATGGATCAGTTGTTGGTAGGTGGAGGAATCACTGTGATTCTATTAACAAAGCGGCTCTCACTTGTAGTGGTAAAGGAATTCTAGAACCCTAGGAAGAGAAAAATCAACTAATATGGTTACTTGTGTGATGAAAGGAATGAGAAGTCGGCTTTATTATTTAGGCATGAAACATACATAAATTGTTTCAAAATCGTATCAGGAGAAACCCTCACTTGAACACTACGAAACATTGTTGGTTTTAGCCAAATGTTGGTTTTAGCCAAATGTTGGTTTTAGCCAAATGTTGGTTTGCTCACACTTGTTGGTTTTTGCCAAATGTTATAAGTATGAGAAATCACAGCAATTCAGCAGTACGTGTACCTCCAAGGCTCCACCCTATATTTCCCATCGTTTGTGTATGCAGATATGAGATATTGTACATCCGGCCAGTTGTTTAGACTTTATAATTAGATGCAATGTGTTCTAGACGGATCACATTTTTCTTCCGATAAATCAATATGCTTGTTGGTGAATGGTACTTCCTCTGATCTATAATAAGTGTTGCAGTTTTGAACTAAGGTTCAAAACTGCTACATAATGGATCGAAGGGAACTAAATTTGTTTTGAACAGGGAGGGGAATATACTAAACTAAATACATGCATAAATAATAATATACAGAACTACGTACGGACTGATGAGAAAAATGAACCCGAAAATCATACTGAAAACCCCGTAAAATCACGCCGAAGCATTGTGGATCTTATCTACCCATACACGGCGCTTCAACCTTGGGAGCAGCCGGCATGAAAACAGTCACAGCCATAGCAAAACTCCAAAGAGACCACGGAGGGGGAGGCAAAAAGAATGGACTCGATCTGCTATACGTAGTGGCTACGAACTACTCACATCGCTTGCTTCCAGCTGATGGCCGCTATCGATCGCGGATACCGCCCACCTTCCCGATCTGGAGGTGTGCCAAGTGAGATGGGAAGAGGAGCAGTAGCGAGTGAGCGAAAGTGACAGTTCGTGTGCGTCTGGCTTCCGTTGGAAGGAGGAAGAGAAGAGTAGAAGGGAAGGAAGGGCGCACGGAAACGGGCCGCGCTCAAGGCCCTCGGCCGGTGAAACAGGCCCAGCGCATAACCGTCAGAAAATAAACGAATTAAGATTGTCTCAAAACAAAACGAACTAAGAGGAGAGAAAAAAAAACTCTAAAAAGGAGAAAAAGTAGTAGTAGGAGAGAGGAGGACAGCACAGCAGCAGAGCAGAGCACCCCTCATCAGCGGCCGCCTCCATCCCTGCTCCGGCGCGCCATCGCCGTCACCGATCGATCATGGTGAGTAAGCTCGGATCGATCGGTCGATCAATCCCACTTCTCGCCCGTCCCCAGTCCCGCGCCTGGTGGGAGATTGGAATTTCGATCCCATCTGATTGGAGTGGGTTCTTTTTGCCTTGGTTGTGCAGTCCGGGCGCAAGGAGACGGTGCTGGACCTGGCCAAGTTCGTCGACAAGGGCGTCCAGGTCAAGCTCACCGGCGGCAGGCAAGGTCCGTCCGTCCGTACACCCCCCCGCCAGATTCCCCCCCAACCCCAATTGTTTCAATCAATGCCCTCGTCTGCTAGTTTATATACCATTTTCCCCCAACCCCAATTGTTTCAATCAATGCCCTCGTCTGCTAGTTTATATACCATTTTGCCTACAGGACTGACTGCTCGATTTGGTTTAGATTGTTTAGAACTCTAGATAGATGTTCATACGCTGGTTCACATGACTGGTTAAACTGTAGTAGGGGCGATGAATGTGAAAATGATTGTGATGGCAGTGGGATAGGTGGGTGTTCGGCATTCAGCGTGACTTGGTTTTAGTTTCATTTGTTCTCATGTCGCGGGATTTGGCACTAGGGCTATGTATACCTTGTCAAGCGAGGATTAGTTTCTGATATGTGTGTGCCAGAAGGCAGAAAAAACTAGTCTTGTTATCCAGCAGTAAGTCGCAACACAACAAAGGCTGTGAACTTTGGCATTTGTATACATTGCGGCAGAAACTATTGTTGTTATTGCCTTGCAGTTTATCGCAACGTGACACGTGCTGACTTTGGCATTTTTATACCTTGCGGCAGAAACTATTGTTGTTGTTGCCTTGCAGTTTATCCCAATGCGACACGTGCTGACTTTGGCATCTGTACACCTGCAGTTACAGGAACTTTGAAGGGCTATGACCAGCTTCTGAACTTGGTGCTTGATGAAGCGATTGAGTTTGAAAGAGGTACAACTCGACATAGGTTAATTTGATCTCGTCTTGTGCCCTTAAAAAGATGCAAAGTTATGCATTTTATTTGGAGCTTGGTCTCGGAAAAAAATACCATAGTTCGTGCATCGCCTTAGTTACCACGACGCTAGCATACTGGTTGACCATACAGAGGACTTGCTGCTATCGCTGCTTGAACAAATGAGGTGGCCAAAATTCCATAACTGGTGTCTGCATTTATCAACCAGTAAATACCTAATTGTTGTCTTTTTGTTTTCATTGCGCCAAGATGCTTTTTGTGTTTTTTGCTCGATGTTCCGTTATCGACTCATAGTGGAACCCGATCCGTTTTGGATCGAATGGAAAAAAGAAATAGTGAAATACCTAATTGTAGTGCACTTGTAAAGACATGGACAATGTGTAATGACTATCACACTTAACACATGTCATCTTATTTTGCAGAGCAAGACGATCCACTGAAACTGTCAACAAAAACCAGACAGCTTGGTCTCATTGTAAGTTTCTTTACAGTATCGACCTAAGTGCTATCGCTTCTCTATTGGTTTTGCTGATTGTGATTTCAAGAGTAGTGGATTTCGCCCTCCATGGTTCTTTTTCCCATGGCCGTTTTTCCTTGAAATCTTTTTTGTCAACCATATTCGTAATTAAACAGCAATCAAAACATCCTCTAACGACTACTAACTGCAGGTCTGCAGGGGCACAGCGGTGATGCTCGTATCACCAACCGAGGGAACAGAGGAGATCAAAAACCCCTTCCAAGAGGCTGATGGAGAACAAACCGCTCACTCCTAGGAATGACCTGAGAAGATGGTTGGTTACCCCGTGGAGGGACTTACATTAACTTATAGTAAGAGTTATGGCACTCTATGTTGGAGCACTGGTCGTCTGAGGTTCATATTTGTGCCAAGATGATTATGAGTCGCACTGGACTGCCCTGTGTATATGTTACGGGCCCACCTTTTTGCCCTTCGTACACAACACGGCTGTATTTACCCTATGTATTCGCCTATTCTGCTCTCTGACAAACATTTATGCATATCCCCGCAAAAAAACACATTTATGCATATATCCCCATAACACCGCAGGAGATCTTTTCGTCTTTTAGTTAAAAACCCCTCTCTTTCTTTTCACGTGAATTTAAAACATTTGCGGAAAAGACAGCAAGTTAGCAAGACAACTTTTTCTTGAATTATCCAACGTTTTCTACCCCTGTAAATCTCATTTCCTCTCCCCCCTTGTGCATCGCAACCACAAAGAGAGATTATTGATCACCTCACTTGAATTTTCGTGTACTAAAGAGATATACAATGCTTAATTTGTAGGCAGACATGGGCGTGCAACCTTTATGCGTGGAGTACAATGGCGTGAGGAGAGCTGTGTAGAACTAGACTGAGTCTGATAGGTAGCAAGATAACTAACCAGACAGTTACCGAAAAAGGCTTTCGCCCCGCTTTATATTATAAAGCAACTGCCCAAGCCAACATCCAACATAGGTTCACACACGCACACAAACACAAAGGTCCAGTACAGACGGTAGCCAAGAGGGTTAATGCTGAGGGCACAACTCAACAAGCCCTGAAAAACAGAAAAAGCACGCACACACGGGATGCAACGGAGCATCTAGTCGGGCTCCGGGGGTGGCGGTGGGAGCGGGGGCGCCAAGCGGAAGGCCAGCGATCGAAGGTCGGCGAGGAGGGTGTTGATGACGTCCCGGTCCTGTGGGCGGCTAAGCGGCCGCTAAAGCTGCAAGTACCCACACATTTTAAAGATGGCGCCAGTAGCGCATCGAAGAGGCACCTTCTGGCTCTCAAGCTTATTGCGAACGGTCCAAAGTGACCAGGTAAGGACCCCAACGCAGAGCCATGTAATATGACGGCAGCGAGGGGGGAGGCGTGAATCTCCGCAAGGAGGTCAGGGAAGTTGGAGTTGCACCACTGGCCCCCAACCGTCTCGCGGAAACTGGACCAGAGAAACTGGACTAGAGAAACTGGGACGTGGAGCACAAGAAGAAGATGTGATTAGCGTCCTCCACCGTGCCGCACAGGGGACAAATCCCATCTCCGGGTCCATTTCGCTTGAGGACCTCCACGCCGGATGGGAGGCGGCCGCGGATCCATTGCCATAGGAAGATCCTGGTTTTCAGGGGTAAGCGGATGTCCCAAATCAGACTAAAGGGCTCGGGTGCCGTCGAAGGGGCGATGGCCGCGTAGAGGGATTTGGTGGAGAAGCAGCCGGATGGTTCCAAACGCCAAGAGATGGCGTCCGGGGTGTCGGTGACGTTCATCGGGAGAAGGGCGATGTCCTGGAGGAGGGCATCCCAGACGGCCACTTCAGGCGGGCCAAAGGGACGGCGAAAAGCGAGGCGCCCTAGGTCAATAAGGGCCGACTCGACAGAGACCCGAGGGTCAACAGCAATGGCGAAGAGCTCCGGAAATCGTGCGGCCAGGAGGCTGTCGCCAATCCACCGATCAAACCAGAACAGGGTCGAGGACCCAGTACCAACCGAGATGGATGTGCCAATGCGAAGCACAGGGAGCAGCTGGATGACGGTCTGCCAAAACTGGAAGCCGCCCGAGCGCTGACAGAATGCGAGTGGCTAACCAGACAGTTCGCTCGCGCCCCGTCCATATCTACTGTATTTTTTAGGAACATTGTCCCATCTTTATTTCTAAACTGAACAACCATTCATATCAGGCTAGGCATCCAATTTTATTCTGAAACTTGTACTCCCTCTGTTTCTAAATATTTATCTTTCTAGATATTTCAACAAATGACTACATATGGAGCAAAATGAATGAATGTACACTTTAAAATATGTCTACATACATCTGTATGTGGTACTCTATTTGAAATCTCTAAAAAGATAAATATTTATAAACAGCGGAAGTAAAACGATATTACTGTGGGTTTAATATGAATTTATGGCGGTAACTTGTACTCCCTCCATTCCAAAATAAGTGACTCAATTTTGTACTAACTTTATACTAAAGCTAGTACAAAGTTGAGTCATTTATTTTGGGACGCAGGGAGTACTAGTACTGCTGGCCGGACGGGGCTTGCACCAAGGCCGTGCAATCCTTCCATTGTTCAGGAGAGGGGCCTGCGGGTGTTAGAGCATCTCCAGCCGTTGGCCCCCTACACTATTAGGAAAAACCTTATACATAGAACTCTAGCAGTAGCGTGGGTCAAAAAAGCACGCTGGTGCTAAATAGCAGTAGCGCGCCTGTGCAAACCGCGCTGCAGATAATTTCCTAGTAGTAGCGCGTCTTGCTGTAAACACGTTACTACTAAAATTCCCACGGCTTAGCCGATAGGCTACACATAGTAGTATCGATCTATATGGAACCGCGCTACCGCTACTTTCTTTGTAGCAGCGCATTTTATTCTAAACTCGCTACTGCTAAAGGTATAAAATTAAATGAAAAGCAAATAGAAAGGTAATTGAAAATGAAAGAAATAGAAGAAGGTGAAAGGAAAAAAATGTGAAGAAAAATAAATGAAAAAGGGGGGAAAGAGAAAGGAGTAGCGGTAGCGCCTATCCCAGAACGCGTTGTAGCTAATGTAGCAGTAGCGCACTTTCTGGAACACGCTACTGCTACTTCTGACTTAACCACCGAATTTGTCCTTCCCCACTGCCACTTCCCCCCAAATCGAACTCCTCCGGTCTCGCTGTCGCCGTCGCCCGTCGGCCGCCGCGTGCTCTCCGCACACCCTCTACGCCGCCCCCGACCCCGGATTCAACGCCGCCCCCGCCCTCGACCTCAACGCCGCCCCGGACACCGCCCCCGACCCCGCCCTCTGCCACGCGCCCGAGCCCCGACCCCGACTTCGACGCCGCCTGCCCCTCTCTCGCCGCAGGCACCTGAGGTGAGCACGCCTGCTCCTCCCCCTCCCCTACCTCTGCCTAGATAGGGTTCTTCAAATTTTAGTTGCATCAAATTAGTTAGGGTTCTTCAAATTTTAGTTGCATCAAATTAGTTAGGGTTCATCTATGGGTGGAATGAATTGGATACAGATGCGGCTGGGATGTTTTCTTAGATGATGTTTTCTTAGATGATGAATAAACACTAGTGTAATGCATAATAAAGTGAGAACAATTTGACCACTTATTTCACTTTTAAGTTGGATAATTGGAATATCCGCTACCACTTTCCACCCCTAGGTTCATCAAATTAGATGGTAATTAGGGCAGCAGTTCCTAGGTACTAATTAATTAGTAAGAACTAGGTACTAATTAGGTACTAGTTTATTTTTATTTATAGTAAGTTTATTTTTAGTAAGAACTAGTTGAATTAATAGAACTAGTTAGCAAGAACTTGTTGCTATTTTTTAGTTAAAGCAATTTTTCTCGCATCGACGTGGACGATGCATATCCCGCATCCTCGTCGTCGAGTCGGCGGAGGACGACACCTGCTTGACCAGATGGGCCATGTCCGGGACCAGATGGACAAATTTTCTTCCTGGATTTAGAAATGTTAGTACTGAAAACATGCGACCAATAGTGTTCGTAATGAACTACGGTGATTTTTACTATTTGTCTTCAGTGCATCTTTTTCATACATTATTTTTTAAGCTAAACTTCATTGCTAAGTATGTTACCATACGATGTTCTTCAACAGGGACTCCCGATGAATGTTGTGCCTTATGGGATCAAGACTGTCACGACCGGTTTTCCAATAAAAATATTTATTGAGAAACCAATCTTTTGAGTCCAGTATGAGAGAAATCCTCCTCACTGGTAGACAAATTCTTGATACAATAAGCCAGTAGCATAGGATATATTACAGGGTTGAGCTAGGGCTGCTCAACAAATTATTACAAGCGTGCCAATAATTATACATAATGGCGGATATAACACAATGGTGTGGTGGCATACTACTGACTCGAGGATAAAGTGATGGTGGAATAACACAGTGGGGAGTGTGATAACACGACTCTCAAACTGGCATCTCATCGAGCGTCGAGGTGAGGCTCGATAAATTTATTCGGGTTGCGGAAGCGGATATAATACAGTGACCAAATCCAGGGTCGCACGAGACTGACTGGGATTCCTCTAGGCGTCGGACTCGCTATCGAACTCTTCATCCATGAGATCGCCTTCGTCAGCATCTGGCCAAATCAACAAGCAAGTGAGTACTTTGAAAGTACTCGCAAGACAGTTCGGACGTAAGATATAACAAATGCATGCATGAATGCGTCATGATTAATTCACCAATGTACATTTAAAGTATTAGCAGGCAAGGTAAGCAAAGAGGGAATCGGCGGTAGTCCACCTGAAATCCCGACAGAAATATAAATGGAAACCGATCGGGTGTCTGAAGCGACGCCTCGAAAGGTGAACAAATAAATAAAGGAGAAAATCATGCCACAGTCGGGCGTCTTAGCGACACCACATAAAGGGCTTTAAAAGAAATGCCACAGTCGGACGTCGGGGCGACATCACAGAAAGGGCTTTAAAAGAAATGCCACAGTCGGACGTCGGGGCGACATCACAGAGAGGGCTTTAAAAGAAATGCCA
>NC_041393.1:487660243-487668167 GCF_002162155.2 Triticum dicoccoides
GCGACATCACAGAAAGGGCTTTAAAAGAAATGCCACAGTCGGACGTCGGGGCGACATCACAGAAAGGGCTTTAAAAGAAATGCCACAGTCGGACATCGGGGCGACATCACAGAAAGGGCTTTAAAAGAAATGCCACAGTCGGACGTCGGGGCGACATCACAGAAAGGGATTTATTCACAAGTAAATAATACTCATAATAAATATTCAATTCATGATAATAAATAGGTTAGTCCACCCACAGGAATAACATTTAACCGGACTTAGCACTCATGGGATTCACCGGAGTCTCTGTCATCAAACTGATACTGTTAGGACAAGATAATACGAATTTGGACATGGAATAGTTTATTCAAGGAATGTATGACTCTGCAGAGTTTGTACAAAAATTTTCCCACAGCCAACGGATTTCCGTAGTCACGAAGGACTAGTTCCGTTTACGGTTTTTCGGAAGAAAACACAGCTATCCAGTACACACCCATCCTACCTCTCGATGCCAGGACTCACCCTAGACATCGTCCAAGAAAAACTTTTGAGACGGGGAGATCACAATCTCAAATAGCATGGGATCAAATTATATACGCGCGCTCTAAGGGGTGCCCCCCTCTCGGTCCCAACCGGAAACACCCATGCCCCCTGACCGGATGACTGGCTTTAATCCAGGGCCATGGAACCATCATCCCGGCCTCTCCTTTTGGTATGTACCAGGAAAGCGGTTTGCAACTTACTAAACCATATTCCTTGCGGAAAACATGTGGTAGTACAGGGAAGGAAATGAGAGGAACTGGACCGATACGGTTTGACACTGAAGTCATATAGTCTGGCATAAGACTGGCATGCTACGACACTACCATCTTACCCATCCTCATGCCAACACATGGCCATTCATACTCACATCCATCCACTTATGGATCATCGAACTCACTTACCTCAACATTGCATAAAATAACGTTCATCGGTATGCTCATCAACATGCCATGAAACTAACTAAATGCAAAACATGCCAAGACACTCATCATATCAAAAGTTCAAACATGCTTGCCTGGTTCAGAGTAGTCGGAGCCTAGCTCGGTGAAGTTCGCGGCTCCGTCACCTCCTTCGGTATCTACGGTATAAAGAAAATATATGTGCTATCGTAAATACCAAGGGGTGCACAAAAAGTATTCCAAATATTTTTCAAATAAATCTGATAAAAAACTAGACAAAATTTTAAAGAGAACAAAAAAAGAATCAATCAAAAATACCTTTCTGTTTAAAAGTTATAAGGGTTTTAATCCAGGGACTCATCTGTAATGAAATAGAAAGTTTCCAGGGGCTAGTTTATAAAAAACAGAAAACGCTTCGGCAGAAACTACGCCAGCCCAAAGGGAAAGCGCATTTGGCAGAAGGCGTTTTCAGAAAACGCTTTGTTTAGAAAGGACAGAGAGGCTGACAGCGGGTCCCACTTGTCATGTTTAAACTTTCAAATGGGAGGGACGAGGCTCGTCGGCGCCCGAGGGCTGCGGTGGTCGCCGGCGGCGATCCACGGCGAGGTAAGGGGATCGGAGGTTACCAACGTGCTCATCGTGTCCTTCCGCAACGGTGGGTGGTGGTGTTGGTCACCGGGGAGCACCACGTCGACGGCGGTCTCAACTCCGGCGAACGGTGGTTCGGGCGTGGATGGAGCTCGTCGGAGAGGACTGCAAAGGCCAAATTGATGAGGGGGTTAGAGTACTAGGTGTGAGAGAGGGCTACGGATGAGGTTTGGGCGCCGGAGATGGCCTCACCGGAGTGAATCAAGCTGGAGGCCGAGGCGGAGCAAGGCGGCCGGAGTTGGGGAAGGAGACCTCCTCGAGGTCCTCCTGGTGGCTTGGCAGGGTCCTGGGGAGGTGCAGTGAAGGTGCGTGCTCGAGGGCGAGCTCGGGTTCCTTTTTATAGGCGATTCGAGGCGGTGGCCGAGAACGGGGTTCTCCGGCGAAGCTTACGGCGGCGCAAGGCATTGGTCGGGGAGGATTAGGGGTCGAGCGCCGTCATGGGGGTTCAATGGGTCCGTTTAGGTGCTAAACTGGCCGGGGTTTGGGTGTTTGGGTCGAGCTCGACGGAACGGGGTGGCGCGGCCCGTCGGCGGCAGGGAGCACGTTCCGTGCTTGCCGGGCCACGGTGATGGTGCCACGGGCATGCGCTGGCATGCATGAGGCCACGCGGAGAGCCAGGGGGCTTTGGGCGGCGCTGAACGGCGTTCTGCCGTGGTGTGCCTTCTGTCGGCCGCCACGGGAGGTCCCGACGCCTCAGAAGACGCCGGCGAGGGCGGGCCAGCGCGCCACCGACGCTAGGAAGGCTCCACGCACGCGTGTGAAGCTCCGGACAAGAGGGAGGGGCTGCGAGCATCGAGCCAAGCGCACTATGAGCTTGTGACTGAACTCTGAAGAAAACGACACTGTAAAACTGAATTTTACTGAACTTTACTGAAAATGCAAAGAACAGTGCAGCTCAGGTGTTCGACAGAATGCTTTTGGCATCTAGGGATTTTTCCTTGAGCTGAAACTTGGTGGAGTGGCTACTCATTGCTCTAGTAGGCTGCATGATTTTTGGTGGAATTTTTGGAGGAGTGTAGATATGAATTTCACCAAATTTGGCAAATCTGGTCCAAACTTGCAGTGAGTGAAATTTGAAATATTTGAAAATAAGAAGAGTGTATCAAGATGGTTCTAGGTTGTGGGTACTAAAGACAATCCAGGGAAGTTGGTTTGGGATAAAAACTCAAGGGCAAAGTGGTACTTGCTTTGAAAATTACTTAGGCTCTAAATAAATGGCAGAAAAGTTTTGGGAGATAAAATAATTGAAATCAAATCCAAAACTTGTTTGGACTTGTTGAGACAGAGGATTTAAATTGCTCAAAGGTGGAGGGAGGGGTTTTGAGAAGATTTACTATAGGAGACATGGTAAAACCATGGGTGGTTTCAAAAAGAAAGAAGTCCCAAAACTCCTAGGGTTTCTTTTTTTTAAATGAAAATAAATAAGTTAGAGAGGGTAACAACCAGAAGGAAAAGCTTCCAAAAATTCAACACCAAATTTGAAAGGGAAAAGAAAATCCTTGCCAAAGGAAAGGAAGTTTTTAAGAGGAAGGATTTCTGGAAAAGAAATTTTAAATGCCCTCTTTTAAAATCCAACAAAGCTTTTGATGAAAACCAAATTAAAATTTTGGAGTGTCACAAAGACTGAAGGTACCATGGGTATTGTTAGCTTACGGCCAAGTTATCCTACAAATCACTATAGTGCATTCAGGCTTAGCGACGAATTCTTAATAGTGAAAGACTGGACCAAATCTGTGATGGAGGAGCGCAGACAAGTTCTAGGGGGCAGCAATCAGAAGCGCAGCCCACGAATAAGAGACAGGTTCATCTGCATGCTCCAACTTGATGAAGGAGGAGAGCTACACATGTTTTATGTTATTTTACCTAAGAGAGAGCAGCAGGAGTGATTAGCTAGCTAGAAATGAGTTTAAAGATGATGGACTATGATGATTAAATAGCTAGTGTTGGTGGTAATGACTATGATGATTATTATGAGCTAGTGTTAGTGGTGATTAAATAAATACTGTTGGTGTTAATGACTATGATGATGATTAAATAGCTTGTGCTGGCGGATTAGATTCAAGTGGAGGCAACATGTGATGCACGTCGAAAGTACTACTAGTCCAAACTAGATATAGTTTGGATTAGTAGTATACTTTTGACATGCACCACATATTGCCTCCACTTGAACCTAATCCACCTTCATTTGACACACTGTTATGGACATAATGATATAAACCTCATAATTGGTATTGTACCAAAATTTGTATAACGGCGGATAAATACACTAAAAAAGAATACTAGTAGCGATGGACAATAAACACGCTGCAAGTAGCTAGATTAGCAGCAGCGCTGGTGTGAACAAGCGTTGCCGCTATGTCTCTTAGCAGTAGCACGTGTCACAGTGCTACTGCTAAGTAATAGTTGTAGCGCCTTATTAGTAGCGCGGCAGCACGCGCTACTAGTGGGCTTTAAACCCGCGCTACTACTAGGGTTTTCCCTAGTAGTGCTAGGGGGCTCGAAAATTCGCCGCCTGGGAGCGACCTGGCAAAAAAATCGGCTTGGGGCCGACCGGGTTCCCAGCCGCCGGCCCCAGGGTCGACCCAGAAGATATTTTTAAAAAAAATTAGCATACGTTCGGCTGTTATTCGATAAACGAGCATAAACTTCGGTGAAATATAACAAATTTAAAAATAAACTTCGGCGCTTAACAGTTTTTTACATAGCAAACTTAAAAAATAAAAGCCTGGCTATAGGAAGAATGCGCTGAGCACGGCGAAGTCCTCGTCGCCGTCGCCGCCATCGCCATTTCCGACACCACCATCGCTTTCGACCTTCTCCTCCTTGACGCGGCCGCCGCCGTCCCTGCTGGACCCCTGCCCGCCGTCGCCCTGGCGGACCGGTGGCGGCGCGTCGTCGTCGTCGAGGACGATGACTCCTCCCTCGTCGCGGCCACGGTGCCGAGCGGAGTACAGCTCTAGGCGCGGCACTGGCGCTCTAGCTCCGTATGCGCCTAGTCCTCGCACGCCCATTTCAAGGCCGCCTCCTCGGGGAGGCCCGACTCCGTTTTGACCGCGGCGAGCCCGGGCTCCGTCTTCGGCCTGATGAAGCGGGGAGGGGCCGAGGAGGAGGCGCGCCCGCCATCGTTGATGACGATTCCGGTGTTGCATGTTCGCCGGCCGAGCGGCGTCTCGCCGGGCTCGGCCTTGACGCTGAGCAGCGCCGGCGACCCCGACGAGGAGGAACGGGAGGAGGACGAAGAAGGGGATGCCATCCTCCTCGGCATCCACTGGCCACCGATCCGGGCTGGGGTGGGAGGATAGGTCATGGGCGGGTCATTGCCGTCCTCGAGGTGCTGGAGGACGACGTACAGCGAGCGGCCGGGGGTGCCCCACGGTGCATGTCGCTGTTCTTGCTGCCCCTGGCCACCGGGGCCCCGTTGGTGGAGGTGATCAGCTGTGCCTGCTGATGCTGGAAGTACGCTGCACACACCTCGTGGTTGCCGGCGGCGTACTAGGGGAGGGCCCACTACTCGTCCGACAGTGAGGCCCGCACGCGGTCGACCTCGACGGCGAAGAGGTCGGGGCGCATGTCGGCGTCGGGCACTGGGGGAATGGGGATGCCGCTGGCGCTGAGCCTCCAACCCCCCCCCCCGGCCTGGCGCCCATGTCGGGAGGCGCCGGGATGTTAGCCTCGAAGAGAAGGTACGCCTGCCACTCGTGAAGGGAGAGGCGTCCGAAGCCATTGGCCGCCGCCCCATCGTCGGGGAATCGCTCAGCCATCGTCTCGGAGGAGGGGACGGGGGAGAGAGGCAGAGCTCGGAGGAGGGCACGGGGGAGAGAGGCAGAGAGCTCGGCGGCGGGGCTATGGGCGGGTGTTGACGGAAATATGCCCTAGAGGCAATAATAAAGTTATTATTTATTTCCTTATATCATGATAAATGTTTACTATTCATGCTAGAATTGTATTAACCGGAAACTTAGTACATGTGTGAATACATAGACAAAACAAAGTGTCCCTAATATGCCTCTACTTGACTAGCTCGTTAATCAAAGATGGTTATGTTTACTAACCATAGACATGTGTTGTCATTTGATAAACGGGATCACATCATTAGGAGAATGATGTGATGGACAAGACCCATCCGTTAGCTTAGCATTATGATCGTTACAGTTTCATTGCTACTGCTTTCTTCATGACTTATACACGTTCCTCATACTATGAGGATATGCAACTCCCGAATACCGGAGGAACACCTTGTGTGCTATCAAATGTCACAACATAACTGGGTGATTATAAAGATGCTCTATAGGTGTCTCTGAAGGTGTTTGTTGGGTTGGCATAGATCGAGATTAGGACTTGTCACTCTGTGTATCGGAGAGGTATCTCTGGGCCCTCTTGGTAATGCTCATCACTATAAACCTTGCAAGCAATGTGACTAATGAGTTCGTTGCGAGATGAAGCATTACGGAATGAGTAAAGAGACTTGCCGGTAACGAGATTGAACTAGGTATGATGATACCGACGATCGAATCTCGGGCAAGTAACATACCGATGACAAAGGGAACAACGTATTTTGTCATGCGGTTTGACCGATAAAGATTTTAATAGAATATGTAGGAGCCAATATGAGCATCCAGGTTCCGCTTTTGGTTATCGACTGGAGATGTGTCTCGGTCATGTCTACATAGTTCTCGAACCCGTAGGGTCCGCACGCTTAACGTTCGATGACGATTTGTATTATGTGTTATGTGTTTTGATGACCGAAGTTTGTTCGGAGTCCCGGATGAGATCAAGGACATGACTAGGAATCTCGAAATGGTTGAGACATAAAGATTCATATATTGGAAGGCTATATTCGGACATCGGAAAGGTTCCGAGTGATTCGGGTATTTTTCGGAGTACTAGGGAGTTATGGGAATTCACCGGGAGAAGTAATGGGCCTTATTGGGCTATATGGGAAAGGAGGAGGCAGGCCAAAGGGGAGGTGGCGCCCCCCCCCATGGGTCCGAATTGGACTAGGGGAAGGGGGCGGCGCCCCCCTGCCCTTTCCTACTCCCTCTCTCTTTCCCTCTTTCCTCTCGTCTACTCCAAAAGGGAAAGGGATTCCTACTAGGACTTGAAAGTCCTAGTAGGACTCCATGTTGGGGAACGTAGTAATTTCAAAAAAATTCCTACGCACACGCAAGATCATGGTGATGGCATAGCAACAAGAGGGGAGAGTATTGTCCATGTACCCTCGTAGACCGTAAGCGGAAGCGTTATGACAACGCGGTTGATGTAGTCGTACGTCTTCACGATCCGACCGATCCAAGCACCGAACGTACGGCACCTCCGAGTTCAGCACACGTTCAGCTCGATGACGATCCCCGGGCTCCGATCCAGCAAAGCTTCGGGGATGAGTTCCGTCAGCACGACGGCATGGTGACGATGATGATGCTCTACCGGCGCAGGGCTTCGCCTAAGCTCCGCGACGATATGACCGAGGTGGAATATGGTGGAAGGGGGCACCGCACACGGCTAAGGAACGATCCGTAGATCAACTTGTGTGTTATGGGGTGCCCCCCTGCCCCCGTATATAAAGGAGGGAGGGGGAGGTGCGGCCGGCCCCCAAGGGGTGCGCCTGGAGGAGTCCTACTCCCACGGGAGTAGGACTCCCCCCTCTTGCCTTGGTGGAGAAGGAAAGGGGGGAGGGGAAAGAGGAGAAGGGGGGCGCCGCCCCCCCCCCCTTCCTTGTCCTATTCGTACTAGGGGGAGGGGCGCGCGGCCTGCTCTGGCCGGTCCTCCTCTTCTCCCTCATGGCCCACTAAGGCCCATTAACCCCCGGGAGGGTTCCGGTAACCCCCCGGTGTTCCGGTAAAATCCCGATTTCACCCGGAACCTTTCCGATGTCCAAACATAGGCTTCCAATATATCAATCTTTATGTCTCGACCATTTCGAGACTCCTCGTCATGTCCGTGATCACATCCGGGACTCCGAACAAACTTCGGTACATCAAAACTTATAAACTCATAATAAAATTGTCATCGTAACGTTAAGCGTGCGGACCCTACGGGTTCGAGAACTATGTAGACATGACCTAGAACCATTCTCGGTCAATAACCAATAGCGGGACCTGGATGCCCATATTGGTTCCTACATATTCTACGAAGATCTTTATCGGTCAAACCGCATAACAACATACGTTGTTCCCTTTGTCATCGGTATGTTACTTGCCCGAGATTTGATCGTCGATATCCAATACCTAGTTCAATCTCGTTACCGGCAAGTCTCTTTACTCGTTCCGTAATGCATCATCCCGTAACCAACTCATTTGGTCACATTGCTTGCAAGGCTTATAATGATGTGCATTACCGAGAGGGCCCAGAGATAC
>NC_041393.1:487668177-487693017 GCF_002162155.2 Triticum dicoccoides
TAGTACTCCTTTATAATCACCCAGTTACGTTGTGACGTTTGGTAGTACCCAAAGTGTTCCTCCGGTAAACGGGAGTTGCATATTTCTCATAGTTACAGGAACATGTATAAGTCATGAAGAAAGCAATAGCAGTATACTAAACGATCAAGTGCTAGGCTAACGGAATGGGTCATGTCAATCACATCATTCTTCTAATGATGTGATCCCATTAATCAAATGACAACACATGTCTATGGTTAGGAAACATAACCATCTTTGATTAATGAGCTAGTCAAGTAGAGGCATACTAGTGACTATATGTTTGTCTATGTATTCACACATGTATCATGTTTCCGGTTAATACAATTCTAGCATGAATAATAAACATTTATAATGATATGAGGAAATAAATAATAACTTTATTATTGCCTCTAGGGCATATTTCCTTCAGTCTCCCACTTGCACTAGAGTAAATAATCTAGATTACATAGTAATGATTCTAACACCCATGGAGTCTTGGTGTTGATCATGTTTTGCTCGTGAGAGAGGCTTAGTCAACGGGTCTACAACATTCAAATCCGTATGTATTTTGCAAATCTCTATGTCTCCCACTTGGACTTGGTCCCGAATGGAATTGAAGCGTCTCTTGATGTGCTTGGTCCTCTTGTGAAATCTGGATTCCTTTGCCAAAGCAATTGCACCAGTATTGTCACAGAAGATCTTCATTGGTCCCGATGCACTAGGTATGACACCTAGATCGGTAATGAACTCCTTCATCCAGACTCCTTCATTTGCTGCTTCAGAAGCAGCTATGTACTCCGCTTCACATGTAGATCCCGCCATGACGCTTTGTTTAGAACTGCACCAACTTACAGCTCCACCGTTTAATAAAAACACGTATCCGGTTTGCGATTTAGAATCATCCGGATCAGTGTCAAAGCTTGCATCAACGTAACCATTTATGACTAGCTCTTTGTCACCTCCATATACGAGAAACATATCCTTAGTCCTTTTCAGGTATTTCAGGATGTTCTTGACCGCTGTCCAGTGATCCACTCCTGGATTACTTTGGTACCTTCCTACCAAGCTTATTGCTAAGCATACATCAGGTCTGGTACACAGCATTGCATACATGATAGAGCCTATGGCTGAAGCATAGGGAACATCTTTCATTTTCTCTCTATCTTCTGCTGTGGTCGGGCATTGAGTTTGACTCAACTTCACACCTTGTAGCACGGGCAAGAAACCTTTCTTTGCCTGATCCATTTTGAACTTTTTCAAAATTTTGTCAAGGTATGTGCTTTGTGAAAGTCCTATTAAGCGTCTTGATCTATCTCTATAGATCTTGATGCCCAATATGTAAGCAGCTTCACCGAGGTCTTTCATTGAAAAACTTTTATTCAAGTATCCCTTTATGCTATCCAGAAATTCTATATCATTTTCAATTAATAATATGTCATCTACATATAAAATCATAAATGCTACAGAGCTCCCACTCACTTTCTTGTAAATACAGGCTTCTCCAAAAGTCTGTATAAAACCATATGCTTTGATCACACTATCAAAATGTTTATTCCAACTCCGAGATGCTTGCACCAGTCCATAAATGGATCGCTGGAGCTTGCACACTTTGTTAGCACCTTTTGGATCAATAAAACCTTCTGGTTGCATCATATACAACTCTTCTTCCATAAATCCATTCAAGAATGCAGTTTTGACATCCATTTGCCAAATTTCATAATCATGAAATGCAGCAATAGTCATCGAAACTTTAAGCGTGCAGATCCTACTGGTTCGAGAACTATGTAGACATGATCGAGACACGTTTCCGGTCAATAACCAATAGCGGAACCTGGATGCTCATATTGGCTCCTACATATTCTACAGAGATCTTTATCGGTCAAACCGCATAACAACATATGTTGTTCCCTTCGTCATCGGTATGTTACTTGCCCGAGATTCGATCGTCGGTATCTCAATACCTAGTTCAATCTCATTACCGGCAAGTCTCTTTACTCATTACGTAATGCATCATCCCGTAACTAACTCATTAGCTACATTGCTTGCAAGGCTTATATTGATGTGCATTATCGAGAGGGCCCAGAGATACCTCTCCGACAATCGGAGTGACAAATCCTAATCTCGAAATATGTCAACTCAACAAGTACCTTTGGAGACACCTGTAGAGCACCTTTATAATCACCCAGTTACCTTGTGACGTTTGGTCGCACACAAAGTGTTCCTCTGGTAAGCGGGAGTTACATAATCTCATAGTCATAGGAACATGTATAAGTCATGAAGAAAGCAATAGCAACATACCAAACGATCAAGTGCTAAGCTAACGAAATGGGTCAAGTCAATCACATCATTCGCCTAATGATGTGATCCCGTTAATCAAATGACAACTCATGTCTATGATTAGGAAACTTAACCATCTTTGATTCACGAGCTAGTCAAGTAGAGGCATACTAGTGACATTATGTTTGTCTATGTATTCACACATGTATTATGTTTCCGGGTAATACAATTCTAGCATGAATAATAAACATTTATCATGATATGAGGAAATAAATAATAACTTTATTATTGCCTCTAGGGAATATTTCCTTCAGTCTCCCACTTGCACTAGAGTCAATAATCTAGATTACACAGTAATGATTCTAACACCCATGGAGCTGTGGTGCTGATCATGTTTTGTTCGTGGAAGAGGCTTAGTCAACGGGTCTGCAACATTCGGATCCATATGTTTCTTGCAAATCTCTATGTCTCCCACCTGGACTTGGTCCCGGATGGAATTGAAGCGTCTTTTGATGTGCTTGATTCTCTTGTGAAATCTGGATTCCTTTGCCAAGGCAATTGCACCAGTATTGTCACAAAAGATTTTCATTGGACCCGATGCACTAGGTATGACACCTAGATCGGATATGAACTCCTTCATCCAGACTCCATCATTTACTGCTTCCGAAGCAGCTATGTACTCCGCTTCACATGTAGATCCCGCCATGACGCTTTGTTTAGAACTGCACCAACTAACAGCTCCACCGTTCAATATAAGTACATATCTGGTTTGCGATTTAGAATTGTCCGGATCAGTGTCAAAGCTTGCATCGACATAACCATTTACGACTAGCTCTTTGTCACCTCCATAAACGAGAAACATATCCTTAGTCCTTTTTAGGTATTTCAGGATGTTCTTGACCGCTGTCCAGTGATCCACTCCTGGATTACTTTGGTACCTCCCTGCTAAACTAATAGCAAGGCACACATCAGGTCTAGTACATAGCATTGCATACATGATAGAGCCTATGGCTGAAGCATAGGGAAATTCTTTCATTTTCTCTCTATCTTCTGCAGTGGTCGGGCATTGAGTCTGACTCAATTTCACACCTTGTATTACAGGCAAGAAATCTTTCTTTGCTTGATCCATTTTGAACCTTTTCAAAACTTTATCAAGGTATGTACTTTGTGAAAGTTCAATTAAGCGTCTTGATTTATCTCTATAGATCTTGATGCCCAATATGTAAGCAGCTTCACCGAGGTCTTTCATTGAAAAACTTTTATTCAAGTATCCTTTTATGCTATCCAGAAATTCTATATCATTTCCAATCAATAATATGTCGTCCACATATAATATTAGAAATGCTACAGAGCTCCCACTCACTTTCTTGTAAATACAGGCTTCTCCAAAAGTCTGTATAAAACCATATGCTTTGATCACACTATCAAAGCGTTTATTCCAACTCCGAGAGGCTTGCACCAGTCCATAAATGGATCGCTGGAGCTTCCACACTTCGTTAGCATCCTTTGGATCGACAAAACCTTCTGGTTGCATCATATACAACTCTTCTTCCAGAAATCCATTCAGGAATGCAGTTTTGACATCCATTTGCCAAATTTCATAATCATAAAATGCAGCAATAGCTAACATGATTCGGATAGACTTAAGCATCGCTACGGGTGAGAAAGTCTCATCATAGTCAACCCCTTGAACTTGTCAAAAAACCTTTCACAACAAGTCAAGCTTTGTAGACAGTAACATTACCATCAACATCAGTCTTCTTCTTGAAGATCCATTTATTCTCGATGGCTTGCCGATCATCAGGCAAGTCAACCAAAGTCCATACTTTGTTCTCATACATGGATCCCATCTCAGATTTCATGGCCTCAAGCCATTTTGCGGAATCTGGGCTCATCATCGCTTCCTCATAGTTTGTAGGTTTGCCATGGTCAAGTAACATGACCTCCAGAATAGGATTACCGTACCACTCTGGTGCAGATCTTACTCTGGTTGACCTATGAGGTTCTGTAGTAACTTGATCTGAAGTTTCATGATCAACATCATTAGCTTCCTCATTTATTGGTGTAGTCGTCACAGGAACCGGTTTCTATGATGAACTATTTTCCAATAAAGGAGCAGGTATAGTTACCTCATCAAGTTCTACTTTCCTCCCACTCACTTCTTTCGAGAGAAACTCGTTCTCTAGAAAGGATCCATTCTTGGCAACAAATGTCTTGCCTTCGGATCTGTGATAGAAGGTGTACCCAACAGTTTCTTTTGGGTATCCTATGAAGACACATTTCTCTGATTTGGGTTTGAGCTTATCGGGTTGAAGCTTTTTCACATAAGCATCGCAGCCCCAAACTTTAAGAAACGACAATTTTGGTTTCTTGACAAACCATAGTTCATAAGGCGTCGTCTCAACGGATTTTGATGGTGCCCTATTTAACGTGAATGCGGCCGTCTCTAAAGCATAACCCCAAAATGATAGCGGTAAATCAGTAAGAGACATCATAGATCGCACCATATCTAGTAAAGTACGATTTCGACGTTCGGACACACCATTACGCTATGGTGTTCCGGGTGGCGTGAGTTGCGAAACTATTCCGCATTGCTTCAAATGTAAACCAAACTCGTAACTCAAATATTCTCCTCCATGATCAAATCATAGAAACTTTATTTTCTTGTTACGATGATTTTCAACTTCACTCTGAAATTCTTTGAACTTTTCAAATGTTTCAGACTTATGTTTCATTAAGTAGATATACCCATATCTGCTCAAATCATCTATGAAGGTGAGAAAATAATTATACCCTCCGCGAGCCTCAATATTCATTGGACCACATACATCGGTATGTATGATTTCCAACAAATCAGTTGCTCGCTCCATAGTTCCGGAGAACGGCGTTTTAGTCATCTTGCCCATGAGGCATGGCTCGCAAGTACCAAGTGATTTCAAAAGTCCATCAGTATGGAGTTTCTTCATGCGCTTTACATCAATATGACCTAAACGCCAGTGCCACAAATAAGTTGCACTATCATTATCAACTCTGCATCTTTTGGCTTCAACATTATGAATATGTGTATCACTACTATCGAGATTCATCAAAAATAGACCACTCTTTAAGGGTGCATGACCATAAAAGATATTACTCATATAAATAGAACAACCATTATTCTCAGATTTAAATGAATAACCGTCTCGCAACAAACAAGATCCAAATATAATGTTCATGCTCAATGCTGGCACCAAATAACAATTATTTAGGTCTAAAACTAATCCCGAAAGTAGATGTAGAGGTAGAGTGCTGACGGCAATCACATCGACTTTGGAACCATTTCCCATGTGCATCGTCACCTCGTCCTTAGCCAGTGTCCACTTAATACGTAGTCCCTGTTTCGAGTTACAAATGTTAGCAACAGAACCAGTATCAAATACCCAAGTGCTACTGCGAGCTCTGGTAAGGTACACATCAATAACATGTATATCACATATACCTTTGTTCACCTTGCCATCCTTCTTATCCGCCAAATACTTGGGGTAGTTACGCTTCCAGTGACCAGTCTGCTTGCAGTAGAAGCACTTAGTCTCAGGCTTAGGTTCAGACTTGGGTTTCTTCTCTTGAGCAGCAACTTGTTTGTTGTTCTTCTTGAAGTTCCCCTTCTTTTTCCCTTTGCCCTTTTTCTTGAAATTGGTGGTCTTATTGACCATCAACACTTGATGCTCCTTCTTGATTTCTACCTCGGCAGCCTTTAGCATTGCGAAGAGCTCGGGAATAGTCTTATCCATCCCTTGCATATTATAGTTCATCACGAAGCTCTTGTAGCTTGGTGGCAGTGATTGAAGAATTCTGTCAATGACGCTATCATCCGGAAGATTAACTCCCAGTTGAATCAAGTGATTGTTATATCCAGACATTTTGAGTATATGTTCACTGACAGAACTATTCTCCTCCATCTTGCAGCTATAGAACTTATTGGAGACTTCATATCTCTCAATCCGGGCATTTGCTTGAAATATTAACTTCAAATCCTGGAAAATCTCATATGCTCCATGACGTTCAAAACATCGTTGAAGTCCCGGTTCCAAGCCGTAAAGCATGGCACACTGAACTATCGAGTAGTCATCAACTTTGCTCTGCCATATGTTCATAACATCTGGTGTTGCTGCTGCAGCAGGTTTGGCACCTAGCGGTGCTTCCAGGACGTAATTCTTCTGTGCAGCAATGAGGATAATCCTCAAGTTATAGACCCAGTTCGTGTAATTGCTACCATCATCTTTCAACTTTGCTTTCTCAAGAAACGCATTAAAATTCAACGGAGCAACATCACGAGCCATCTATCTACAACAAACATAGACAAGCAAAATACTATCAGGTACTAAGTTCATGATAAATTTAAGTTCAATTAATCATATTACTTAAGAACTCCCACTTAGATAGACATCCCTCTAATCATCCAAGTGATTATGTGATCCAAATCAACTAAACCATAACCGATCTTCACGTGAAATGGAGTAGTTTTCAATGGTGAACATCACTATGTTGGTCATATCTACTATATGATTCACGCTCGACCTTTCGGTCTCAGTGTTCCGAGGCCATATCTGCATATGCTAGGCTCGTCAAGTTTAACCTGAGTATTCTGCGTGTGCAAAACTGGCTTGCACACGTTGTAGATGGACGTAGAGCTTATCACACCCGATCATCACATGGTGTCTGGGCACAACGAACTTTGGCAATGGTGCATACTCAGGGAGAACACTTTTATCTTGAAATTTAGTGAGAGGTCATCTTATAATGCTACCGTCAACCAAAGCAAGATAAGATGCATAAAAGATAAACATCACATGCAATCAATATAAGTGATATGATATGGCCATCATCATCTTGTGCTTGTGATCTCCATCACCGAAGCACCGTCGTGATCACCATTGGCACCGGCGTGACACCTTGATCTCCATCGTAGCATCATTGTCGTCTCGCCAACTATTGCTTCTACGACTATCGCTACCGCTTAGTGATAAAGTAAAGCAATTACAGGGCGATTGCATTGCATATAATAAAGCGACAACCATATGGCTCCTGCCAGTTGCTGATAACTCGGTTACAAAACATGATAATCTCATACAATAAAATATAGCATCACGTCTTGACCATATCACATCACAACATGCCCTGCAAAAACAAGTTAGACGTCCTCTACTTTGTTGTTGCAAGTTTTACGTGGCTGCTACGGGCTGAGCAAGAACCGTTCTTACCTACGCATCAAAACCACAATGATAGTTCGTCCAGTTAGTGCTGTTTTAACCTTCTCAAGGACCGGGTGTAGCCACAATCGGTTCAACTAAAGTTGGAGAAACTGACACCAGCCAGCCACATGTGTGCAAAGCACGTCGGTCGAACCAGTCTTGCGTAAGCGTACGCGTAATGTCAGTCCGGGCCGCTTCATCCAACAATACCACCGAACCAAAGTATGACATGCTGGTAAGAAGTATGACTTGTATCACCCACAACTCACGTGTGTTCTACTCGTGCATATAACATCAACGCATAAAACCTAGGCTCGGATGCCACTATTAGGGAACGTAGTAATTTCAAAAAAATTCCTACGCACACGCAAGATCATGGTGATGCATAGCAACGAGAGGGGAGAGTGTTATCCACGTACCCTCATAGACCGTAAGCGGAAGCGTTAGCACAATGCGGTTGATGTAGTCGTACGTCTTCACGGCCCGACCGATCAAGCACCGAAAGCACGGCACTTCCGAGTTCTTGCACACGTTCAGCTCGATGACGTCCCTCGAACTCCGATCCAGCCAAGTGTCGAGGGAGAGTTTCATCAGCATGATGACATGGTGACGATGATGATGTTCTACCGTCGCAGGGCTTCACCTAAGCACCGCTACGATATTATCGAGGAGGACTATGATGGAGGGGGGCACCGCACACGGCTAAGAGATCAATGATCAATCGTTGTGTCTATGGGGTGCCCCCTCCCCCGTATATAAAGGAGCAAGGGGGGAGGTGCAGCCGGCTAGGTGGAGGCGCGCTAGGAGAAGTCCTACTCCCACCGGAAGTAGGACTCCCTCCCTTCCTTGTTGGATTAGGAGAAGGGGGAAAGAGGAAGGAGAGAGGAAGGAAAGGGGGGGCGCCGCCCCCCTCTCCTTGTCCTATTCGGACTAGGGGGGAGGGGCGCACGGCCCTGCCCTAGCCGCCTCTCCTCTTCTCCACTAAGGCCTACTATGCCCCATTAAGCCCCAGGGGGTTCCGGTAACCCCTCGGTACTCCGGTAAAATCCCGATTTCACCCGGAACACTACCGATATCCAAATATAGGCTTCCAATATATCAATCTTTATGTCTCGACCATTTCGAGACTCCTCGTCATGTACGTGATCACATCCGGGACTCCAAACAACCTTTGGTACATCAAAACTCATAAACTCATAATATAACCATCATCGAAACTTTAAGCGTGCAGATCCTACGGGTTCGAGAACTATGTAGACATGACTGAGACACGTTTCCGATCAATAACCAATAGCGGAACCTGGATGCTCATATTGGCTCCTACATATTCTACAGAGATCTTTATCGGTCAAACCGCATAACAACATATGTTGTTCCCTTTGTCATCGGTATGTTACTTGCCCGAGATTCGATCGTCGGTATCTCAATACCTAGTTCAATCTCATTACCGGCAAGTCTCTTTACTCATTACGTAATGCATCATCCCGTAACTAACTCATTAGCTACATTGCTTGCAAGGCTTATATTGATGTGCATTATCGAGAGGGCCCAGAGATACCTCTCCGACAATCGGAGTGACAAATCCTAATCTCGAAATATGTCAACTCAACAAGTACCTTTGGAGACACCTGTAGAGCACCTTTATAATCACCCAGTTACCTTGTGACGTTTGGTAGCACACAAAGTGTTCCTCTGGTAAGCGGGAGTTACATAATCTCATAGTCATAGGAACATGTATAAGTCATGAAGAAAGCAATAGCAACATACCAAACGATCAAGTGCTAAGCTAACGGAATGGGTCAAGTCAATCACATCATTCTCCTAATGATGTGATCCCGTTAATCAAATGACAACTCATGTCTATGGTTAGGAAACTTAACCATCTTTGATTCACGAGCTAGTCAAGTAGAGGCATACTAGTGACATTATGTTTGTCTATGTATTCACACATGTATTATGTTTCCGGGTAATACAATTCTAGCATGAATAATAAACATTTATCATGATATGAGGAAATAAATAATAACTGTATTATTGCCTCTAGGGCATATTTCCTTCATATTGGGCATCAAGATCTATAGAGATAGATCAAGATCTGAATACATACCTTGACAAGTTTTTAAAAGAGTTCAAAATGGATCAGTTAAAGGAGTTCTTTTCTGTAATACAAGGTGTAAAATTGAGTAAGACTCAAAGCACGACCACGGCAGAAGATAGAAAGAGAAAGAAAGTCATTCCCTATGCTTCAGTCATAGGTTCTATAAAGTATGCTATTATGTGTACCAGACCTATTGTGTACCTTGTCATGAGTTTGGCAAGGGGGTACAATAGTAATCTAGAAGTAGATCACTTGACAGCAGTCAAAATTATCCTTAGTGAGGATTAAGGAAATGTTTCTCGGTTATGGGGGTGATAAAGAGTTCTTCGTAAAGAGTTACGTCGATGCAAGCTTTTACACCGATCCAGATGACTCTAAGTCTAAATCTGGATACATATTGAAAGTGGGAGCAATTAGCTAGAGTAGCTCCGTGCAGAGCATTGTAGAAAAAGAATATTTGTAAAAATACATACGGCTCTGAATTTAGCAAACCCGTTGACTATACTTCTCTCACAAGCAAAACATGATCACACCTTAGTACTCTTTGTGTGTTAATCACATAGTGATGTGAACTAGATTATTGACTCTAGTAAACCCTTTGGGTGTTGGTCACATGGTGATGTGAACTAGATTGTTGACTCTAGTGGAAGTGGGAGACTGAAGGAAATATGCCCTAGAGGCAATAATAAAGTTATTATTTATTTCCTTATATCATGATAAATGTTTACTATTCATGCTAGAATTGTATTAACTGGAAACTTAGTACATGTGTGAATACATAGACAAAACAGTGTCCCTAGTATGCCTCTACTTGACTAGCTCGTTACTCAAAGATGGTTATGTTTCCTGACCATAGACATGTGTTGTCATTTGATAAACGGGATCACATCGTTAGGAGAATGATGTGATGGACAAGACCCATCCGTTAGCTTAGCATTATGATCGTTACAATTTTATTGCTACTGCTTTCTTCATGACTTATACACCTTCCTCAAACTATGAAATTATGCAACTCTCGAATACCGGAGGAACACCTTGTGTGCTATCAAACGTCACAACGTAACTGGGTGATTATAAAGATACTCTACAGGTGTCTCTGAAGGTGTTTGTGGGGTTGGCATAGATCGAGATTAGGATTTGTCACTCTGTGTATCAGAGAGGTATCTCTAGGCCCTCTCGGTAATACTCATCACTATAAGCCTTGCAAGCAATATGACTAATGAGTTAGTTGTGAGATGAAGCATTACGGAACGAGTAAAGAGACTTGCCGGTAACGAGATAGAACTAGGTATGATGATACCGACGATCGAATCTCGGGCAAGTAACATACTGATGACAAAGGGAACAACGTATGTTGTTATGCGGTTTGACCGATAAAGATCTTCGTAGAATATCTACGAGCCAATATGAGCATCCAGGTTCCGCTATTGGTTATTGACCGGAGATATGTCTCGGTCATGTCTACATAGTTCTCGAACCCGTAGGGTCCGCACGCTTAACGTTCGATGACAATTTATATTATGAGTTATGTGTTTTGATGATCGAAGTTTGTTCAGGGTCTTGGATGAGATCACGGACATCACGAGGAGCCTCGAAATGGTCGAGACATAAAGGTTCATATATTGGAAGACTATATTCGGACATCGGAAAGGTTCCGAGTGATTCGGATATTTTTCGGAGTACTGGGGAGTTACGGGAATTCACCGGGAGAAGTAGTGGGCCCTTATTGGGCCATACGGGAAAGGAGGAGGCAGGCCAAAGGGGAGGTGTCGCCCCCCCCCCCATGGGTCCGAATCGGACTAGGGGAAGGGAGTGGCGCCCCCTTGCCCTTTCCTACTCCCTCTCTCTTTCCCTCTTTCCTTCTCTCCTACTCCAGCAGGGAAAGGGATTCCTACTAGGACTTGAAAGTCCTAGTAGGACTCCATACTCTAGGCGCACCCATAGGGGGCCAGCCTCTCTCCCTTCCTCCTTTATATACGTGGGCAGGGGGCACCCCAAAGACACACAAGTTTCTCTTAACCATGTGCGGTGCCCCCTCCACAGTTACACACCTCGATCATACTATCGTTGTGCTTAGGCGAAGCCCTGCGCCGGTAAACATCATCATCACCGTCGACACACCGTCGTGCTGACAGAACTCACCCTCATCCTCAACTGGATCAAGAGTACGAGGGACGTCATCGATCTGAACGTGTGCTGAACGCGGAGGTGCCGTACGTTTGGTACTTGATCGGTTGGATCGCGAAAAAGTTCGACTACATCAACCACGTTATCGAAACGTTTCCGCTTTCGGTCTACGAGGGTACGTGGACACACTCTCCCCTCCCGTTGCTATGCATCACCTAGATAGATCTTGTGTGATTGTAGGAAATTTTTTAAATTACCGCGTTCCTCAACAGATGTGGCCAGAGGCGAGGGAGAGGCGTTGTTTTTATAGCCGGGCGCCGTGTGTACGCGTGGCGAGAGGGGGAGCCTCGCCGCGCCGCCCGTGAGGAATCAATGAAAAGCTGACCGGCGGCAGCCTTGCCATTGATTTCCCGCGGGAAACCGAGGCGTTGTGAGGACGACGAGGCGAGTGTCGCTGACTCGGCGGGCCCGCAGTGCGTTCGCGCCAAAATCAGTCGCCCCGGCGCCCCCGGGCGCCCCCATCACGCCGATTTCAGCCTGGGTACGCCGTATCAATTCTGGTTCAAGCCGGCGAAAAACAGGCTTTTGGAGACGCGACTGTTTTTCGGTGTCGGTGCAGAAAAAATGCCTGGGAAGAGCTTGTTGGGGGCACGGGTGAAGATACTCTTAGGACTGAACACCTAGTGGGCATCTACGGAAGCTGCCGCACCACTGACCGGTCACACTAGATGGTTAGGGTCTACAACACCACCTGAAAGGAGAACACAAGCAACCATGAAGATTCAGTTGTAAAGTACTGTAACTGCTCGGTTTCAGAACGCCGGCATATAAAGGCAGACGGGGCCGCTCATGATCACGGCGGAGAAGATGAACAGAGCGATCTGGAGTGGAGGAGCAGCAAGAAACACGCAGCTCCGGCCAAGGACCCCATCCGCAGCTCTGGTGAGTTTTGCTCTGCGTGTATATCGCCGTTTGCTGGAGGGTTGTATTTATAGACATGATCCCCATGGAGAGGAAAAGACCCCTTCAATTTGCCCTAACTTTTTCACAGGTATTATTAACTATTTAATTTTCTAGCACGCCCGTTAGGAGAGACCGTGGTAGCTGCTAGCAGGCTGGTGCATTTCTTGGTGGGCGGACGTGATGGCTGAGGCGATAACGTTCGGAATTACTCGTTCAAGAAATGAATGTATTTTACAGGCTAGGGTTTTAAAAAACTATCAAATTTTATTTTTTCTCAGATAACTATCAAGTGGGTGGTTGGCTGTTTCAAAAAACCCAAGATCTCGTGCATGAGGTCGTCGCCGATTGTAGCGATGGTGGTGGCCGCTGGTTCATGCTTCACCGCCGGCGGCGAGCTGGTGGCTTCCGGCGACGGAGGAGAGAGGGAGGCCGGGGAGGGGTGTCGCCGGCTTGGGAGAGGACAGAGTCGCCGGCTCTGGAGGGGGGTGCTCATGCTCGAGAGAGAGTTCAAGGGAGGGAGAGAAAGAAAAAAAGAAGGAAGAGACACTGATATGTGGGCTCCATTTGTAAGTTAATGGTCAACCTAACGGTCAAACAGACAGTTCGTTTAGGTGCGGCCCGACCTGTCATAATCATGATTAATCTTAAAGCACTCGACGATTTGGGCTTTTTGAAACAGCCAACCACTCATTTGGTAGTTATCTGAGAAATATTAAAATTCGATAGTTTTTGAAACCCTGGCCAGTAAAGTAGTAGTTTTATGCTATTTACTCGCCATACGCACGAAAATATCCGCTCGCCGTCGTCGACTCCCGTTGTCAATCACATCACAGCATAGCCTTTTCTTCTTTTCTTTTCTTTTCTTTTTTAGATTGAAGAAATTAGTACTTTCTTTGTTCAGATTTATTACTTCCTCTCGTATTTTATATCAAATTTCACTATAAAATTGACTAATAAAATAATGAGTTATATGTCATAAAAAACAAGTAGTATCATTAAAAACATCTTTCGAATACATATCAGAAAATATACTCAGTTACTCACTCTGTCCCAAATAAGTGTCTTAGCCTTAGTACAATTCTGTACTGGTGTTAGTACAAAGTTGAACACTTATTTTGGGACGGAGAGAGTATTTATTATGACATATCACTTATATTTTGTTAGTTAAATCTCTTCGATGAGACTCTAGAACGGGAGGAGTGAGATTTATGATATTGATCTTCACTTTTTTTTTCTTTTTTGAGTGATATTGATCTTCATGTATGGAAAGTTGTGGTTGTGTGCCCATGTATCCACACCACTTATCTAGACCATCCGTTGTTGCACCAAATTCGTGCGTACAAGCTTCTCCTTTTTGTTTTCCCAAATAAGAGAACATTTGAACTTTGAACTTTGTAGGTCAACATCACACAAGTAGTACCATGTGCAGAATTTTTTCATGCAACATACTAAAATGATAAAAATCATTTGAATTTACAGTTTGATTAATTTTTGTTGCATCAAACAAATCGGAAATATTTTATTCATCTGGTGGTACTTGTGTGGTGTTGAGCTGCAAAATTTGAAGGTCAGATGTTCTCTTTTTTGGAGGAAACAAAAAAAAACTCTCTACACATGGTGACAACTGCGCACGACCCCAATTCGTTTCTCTAATTATTCTGATAAATCATATTGGACCATGGAAAATAACTCTCTAACAAAAAGTAAAGTTATACTCGTGACGTAGGACCAGCAATGCAATCAAAAAGACACTTGTGCCAAAGTGCAATAAAAAGATTGGGTCTCGTGGTGTTCTCACGACAGATACCATGAAATGGCTTATCAAAGAGCACCGGTGGGTTCTAGAAGCAAGATTGGGCACAAGAGGTGCGAGACACACGATGTACCTAGGTTTGGGGCCCTCTGTGAGAGGTAAGACCCCTAGTCCTGTCGGGTCAACTATGAGTATCACAAGGTTACAATAGTGCTACTGGAGTTGTTCGGGTGGATGAGGAAGAAGGAGCTAGCTCTCCTCCTTGCCTCGCATAAGTGTGTGTGGGTGGGTGGAAGTGCGTTATCGACTAGAGGGGGGTGAATAGGCGATTTTTACAAATTCGTCACTGAGGAAATTCGAAAGTGAGGAATTTCTAAGCAACGACACACTAGCAGCGGAATAAGTACTCGGGTATAGGCATAACAGAGCAATAGCATAGTCATCATGATGAAATGAAAACAAGCACGGAGTACAGGTAGCGTGAAAACAAGATAAGCAGGATGAAGACAATGTGACTGAAGATATTGGGTTGAGGAAGAGAAAGTCTTCAGTCAAAGTCTTCAAACAGTAATGATCAGGTTCATCAACACATGAATGAGGAAATGAAAGAGTTGAGGAAATAGAAACAGTGGCTTGGTGAAGACAATGATTTGGTAGACCAGTTCCAATTGTTGTGACAGTTGTACGTCTAGTTGGAGCGGCTGGGTATTTAAACCTAAGGACACACAGTCCTCACCGTATTCTCTTTGAGCAAAAGTCACACATACCTCGCCCAATCACTCGTGGCAAGTCTTCAGGTGACTTCCAAACCTTCACAGACTTGGTCACTCGTCGATCCACAATTTCTCTTGGATGCTCAGACCATGACGCCTAACCGTCTGGAGGATGCACAACCCTCAAAGCTAACTGATACGTCTCCAACATATCTATAATTTATGAAGCATTCATGCTATTTTATTATTTGTTTTGAATGAGTACAGGCTTTATTATACACTTTTATATTACTTTTGGGACTAACCTATTAACCAGAGGCCCAGCCCATAGTGTTGTTTTATTGCATGTTTCAGTATTTCGAAGAAAGGGAATATCAAATGGAGTACAAACGGAATGAAACCTTCGGGAGCATGATTTTTAGAAAGGATCTGATCCGGGAGACTTGGAGTTCAAGCCAGGGAAGCTTCGAGGAAGCCAGGAGATAGGAGGGCACCCTCTGGGCGTGCCTCCTGTCTCCTGGGCCCCTCGAGGCTCCCCCAACCGACTTCTTTCGCCTATATAAGTCCACATACCCTAAAAACATCAAAGACGAAGATAGATCGGGAGTTCCACCGCCTCAAGCCTCTGTAGCCACCAAAAAACTCTTGGGAGCCTGTTCTAGCACCCTGCCGGAGGGGGGATCTCTCACCGGTGGCCATATTCATCATCCCGGCGCTCTCCATGACGAGGAGGGAGTAGTTCACCCTCGGGGCTGAGGGTATGTACCAGTACCTATGTGTTTGATCTCTCTCTCTCTCTCTCTCTCTCTCTCTCTCTCTCTCGTGTTCTCTCTATGGCACGATCTCGATGTATCGCGAGCTTTGCTATTATAGTTGGATCTTATGATGTTTCTCCCCCCTCTACTCTCTTGTGATGAATTGAATTTTCCTTTGAAGTTGTCTTATCGGATTGAGTCTTTAAGGATTTGAGGACACTTGATGTATGTCTTGTCGTGTTTATCTGTGATGACAATGGGATATCACGTGCCACTTGATGTATGTTTTGGTGATCAATTTGCGGGTTCCGCCCATGAACCTATGCATAAGGGTTGGCACACATTTTCGTCTTGACTCTGCGGTAGAAACTTTGGGGCACTCTTTGAAGTACTTTGTGTTGGTTGAATAGATGAATCTGAGATTGTGTGATGCATATCGTATAATCATGCCCACGGATACTTGAGGTGACAATGGAGTATCTAGGTGACATTAGGGTTTTGGTTGATTTGTGTCTTAAGGTGTTATTCTAGTATGAACTCTATGATAGATTGAATGGAAAGAATAGCTTCATGTTATTTTACTACAGACTCTTGAATAGATAGAACAAAAAGAATTGAAGAAAGAATATTGTATCGGTTATATAAGTATGACATGCTAAAGAGTTGATGTTGGACAAGGAAGACAACGTAATGGGTTATGTTTTCTCACATCTCAGTTAAAGTATATTGTCATGGATCATTCAAACATGTTGAGCTTGCCTTTCTCCCTCATGCTAGCCAAATTCCTTGCACCAAGTAGAGATACTACGTGTGCTTCCAAATATCCTTAAACCCAGTTTTGCCATGAGAGTCCACCAGACCTACCTATGGATTGAGTAAGATCCTTCAAGTAAGTTGTCATTGGTACAAGCAATAAAAATTGCTCTCTAAATATGTATGATCTATTAGTGTGAAGAAAATAAGCTTTATACGATCTTGTTATGGAAGCAATAAAAGCGACGGACTGCATAATAAAGGTCCATATACAAGTGGCAATATAAAGTGACGTTCTTTTGCATTAAGATTTTGTGCATCCAACCATAAAACCACATGACAATCTCTGCTTCCCTCTGCGAAGGGCCTATCTTTTACTTTATGTCTTTTACTTTATGCAAGAGTCAAGGTGATCTTCACCTTTCCCTTTTTTCATTTTATCCTTTGGCAAGCACCTCGTGTTGGGAAGATCCTGGTATATATATCCAATTGGATGTAAGTTAGCATGAACTATTATTGTTGACATCACCCAAAGGTGAATACGTTGGGAGGCAATATTATAAGCCCCTATCTTTCTCAGTGTCCGATTAAAACTCCACAACCATTAATATTGCGTGAGTGTTAGCAATTGTAGAAGACTATATGATAGTTGAGTATGTGGAGTTTGCTAAATCAAAGCTCTGACATAGACCCTTCCTGAAAATAAGATGAATTGTAATTGTTTGATGACTAAGAATGAAGTTTGTTAGTTTTCAAGAAAGTTTATGGTCTATGCTTTCACATGTGAATTGCTTGTTGCTTGTTCGTGAGATGTTTTATGAGATGGACTACTGTTATGACATATAATGATGCTAGAAAAGGTGATTAAAATTATCATTGATCAAACTTGTGCACCTTCTAGCATTCACACTTCATAAATTGTTTCTTTTATCATTTACCTACTCGAGGACGAGTAGGAATTAAGCTTGGGGATGCTGATACGTCTCCAACGTATCTATAATTTATGAAGCATTCATGCTATTTTATTATTTGTTTTGAATGATTACAGGCTTTATTATATACTTCTATATTACTTTTGGGCCTAACCTATTAAACGGAGGCCCAGCCCATATTGCTGTTTTATTGCCTGTTTCAGTATTTTGAAGAAAAGGAATATCAAACGGAGTCCAAACGGAATGAAACCTTCGGGAGCGTGATTTTTGGAAAGGATATGATCCGGGAGACTTAGAGTTCAAGCCAGGGAAGGTTCGAGGAAGCCAGGAGATAGGAGGGCGCGCCCACCCCCCTGGGTGTGCCCCTGTCTCCTGGGCCCCTCGAGGCTCCCCCGACCGACTTCTTTCGCCTATATAAGTCCACGTACCCTAAAAACATCAAAGACGAAGATAGATCAGGAGTTCCACCACCGCAAGCCTCTATAGCCACCAAAAACCTCTCGGGAGCCCGTTCCAGGACCCTACTAGAGGGAGGATCTCTCACCGGTGGCCATCTTCATCATCCCGGTGCTCTCTATGACGAGGAGGGAGTAGTTCACCCGCGGGGCTGAGGGTATGTACTTGTAGCTATGTGTTTGATCCCTCTCTCTCTCGTGTTCTCTTTATGGCACGATCTTGATGTATCGCGAGCTTTGCTATTATAGTTGGATCTTATGATGTTTCTCCCCCTCTACTCTCTTGTGATGAATTGAGTTTTCCTTTGTAGTTGTCTTATCGCATTGAGTCTTTAAGGATTTGAGAACACTTGATGTATGTCTTGTCATGTTTATCTGTGGTGACAATGGTATATCACGTGTGGGATCCGCCCATGAACCTATGCATAAGGGTTGGCACACGTTTTTGTCTTGACTCTCCGGTAGAAACTTTGGGGCACTCTTTGAAGTACTTTGTGTTGGTTGAATAGATGAATCTGAGATTGTGTGATGCATATCGTATAATCATGCCCACGGATACTTGAGGTGACAATGGAGTATCTAGGTGACATTAGGGTTTTGGTTGATTTGTGTCTTAAGGTGTTATTTTAGTATGAACTCTATGATAGATTGAATGGAAAGAATAGCTTCATGTTATTTTACTACGGACTCTTGAATAGATAGAACAAAAAGGATAACTTTGAGGTGGTTTCGTACCCTACCATAATCTCTTCGTTTGTTCTTCGCTATTAGTGGCTTTGGAGTGACTCTTTGTTGCATGTTGAGCGGTTGTTATATGATCTATCTATGTTATTATTGTTGAGAGAACTTGCACTAGTGAAAGTATGAACCCTATGCCTTGTTTCCTACCATTGCAATACCGTTTACGCTCATTTTTATCATTAGTTACCTTGCTGTTTTTATATTTTCAGATTACAAAAACCTATATCTACCATCCATATTGCACTTGTATCACCATCTCTTCGCCGAACTAGTGCACCTATACAATTTACCATTGTATTGGGTGTGTTGGGGACACAAGAGACTCTTTGTTATTTGGTTGCAGGGTTGTTTGAGAGAGACCATCTTCATCCTACGCCTCCCACGGATTGATAAACCTTAGGTCATCCACTTGAGGGAAATTTGCTACTGTCCTACAAACTTGTGCACTTGCAGGCCCAACAACGTCTACAAGAAGAAGGTTGTGTAGTAGACATCAGTAACAAGCGTCGGTTCCACACAGAAACAATCTCTTAAGTGATGCTCAATCACTTTGGGTTGTAGGTGTTTGGTTTTGGTTTTTCTCATTTGATGATTTTCGCTCAAAGTCCTCAGAGGATGGGATGCTCTCAATGACAAGTGTCAGTTTCTCTCGGAGCAACCAACCAATTAGTGGTTGAGGGGGCGGCTATTTATAGCCTAGGGGACAACCCGACATGATAAGACATAAATGCCCTTCAATGATATGACCGTTAGGTCGGTAGATATTTTGGGACAGCTGGCGCCTAGCACGGCAGCGGTCGGATATTTGAGAATCAAATTCCTCAGGGCTGTCATGTTCCTCACTCTGTAGGCGATCCGCACTGGCGAATTCCTAACACCTTAGTCAGAACAAGTTCCTTAGAGACCAGAAGATCTTCGTCTCTGTCACTAAAGAAATTGACTAAACTGTATGAGATTTCTAATGTCTTCACTCGAAAGGATTGGTAGGTGTAGGATTTGAGTTGAGCATCACTTGGAAAGTGTTTCCTTAGTATTATCTCGACCCCCTTTAACACTATGATGTTTTCTATGACTTAAAAAAGAGAAAATGAAACTACGAAAACAAAAGTCTTCACGCTTCATAGTCCTCACATGAATATCCAAGTCTTCAAGGTCACACCAATTTCTTCACTTTCAAACTCTTCAGGAGAACCAAAGTCTTCAGCTGAAGACATACATTTTTAGGGGTCGACTTTCATCGTAAATATCAAACTCCTCATCAACTTATAGAGCATATGTACACTCACAAACATATTAGTCCCTTGACCTATAAGTCTTCAATACACAAAAATCACCAAGGGGCACTAGATGCACTTACAGTGGGTTTGTAGAATGAGCCGACCCCCTCTCAGCAGGGCTCCTGGGAGGTCTTATAGCCTGACCTCCCAGGTTACAAATGGTAAAGAAATGAGGGCGGGGCCCTGTTGCCACCGTCTCCGACCTTTAGTGGGCCTGTCGGCTGCACGTCACTGTAGCCCATCGTCCTCCGTGTCACGAAGTGGTTGGCATTGTGTAGCCACAGTGCCGAGTCGCACCGATGTTGGTCGCTCCGATCAGCGGCACTGCTGGCACTGTAGTCACGCTCTCCCTGACGAGGGGAGGTCTTGTTGTACACGGGTTTGGACAGGCACTGACCCCGCTGGCCACCGACTGCAGCCAGCCAGCCCAAGCGTGGCGCCATGTCCATCCGGCCCGCGGCAGGGGAGCCGGCTGGAGGGCCAGCCGGGTTGAGGGGCGCTGGCCGCCCCGATGTTTTGAAAATTGTCTTGTACTCCCGAGCCTACCCCGGGGTCATCCCCCCGACACTGAAAGAAATGAGAAAAGGTCATTTCTATACAACGAAAAGGCACTTGTGCTAAAAAGGCAAAATGAAGTGGGAGATGTCATTTCTATACAATGAAAAGGTGCATCTGCCAATGCCACACAAAAACTCGACACTCATATATAAAAAAAATCTTATGCCAAAGGGTGAGTAGCTGCCACCATGCATAGGAAATTGCTCTTAAAAAAGAAATTTATATGTAAAGATGGCACGGATCTTGATGCAGAATGGATGACCTAGATAGAAGGTATAGTTACATGGTAGGATAGAAAATCCACACTTGTTATGACCCATATGTAATTTATTAATACAAGTGGTATTATCTTGATCGACAACGAAATTGATTTTGATGAACCTTATCCACATGATTCTGAATGTGGTCAATCATATTGCAGTCATATACATTTTGTGATACTTTACAGTGATACATCATACTGCGCTATTTTCCTTTTGTGAATTTACTCTCGAGGTTCTCATAAAAGTTTTTAATTAAGCAATATTTTCTTATGATCATATGATACTTCTTTTCCTACAAGAGTCTTAAAGAAGTATGTCTCTAAACTCACTTACGACTTTTGTCCTTCAAAGATTTTATTTCCACATGAGTTCAGTAATCATTATATGTTGTATCATTTTCTCGTTATATTTTCACTATGTATAAAGGAGATTTAATGACATATCAAATACTATTCTCCACGTGGTTTCCGACGAGGTATGTGGATAAGTCTTTCTCAAGATGAAGGTGATGAACTCTCTCAAAGGCAAACACTGACTAGGAGTCTTTATTGAGGTGGTGTATATTCACAAGGGCAGACACTGTGAAGGATCTGAATCTGGCATATCTCGGGTAGGAAGTCCGGAACTAAGCATCTAGATGTGATAGTAACAAGCACACGAGGTTTTACCCAGGTTCGGGCTCTTCGAAGGGATAATACCTATGTCCTGCTTGTGTTTATTGCTTTGGATTGAAGTACAAAGTAGAGATGATCTACTCTGAGATTGTTGTGTTGGTCTATGATTAATCCCTTTACTGATCTAGTCAAGGAGCAGAAAGGATTCTCATATTTTTCCTCAAAGATGACCTTGAGTTATTCAACCCACGAGACGAATCACACCTTTAAGTCAAATGTTTCTAGCAAGCTTTGCAAGAGAGTTAAAATCCAGTTTTTGGACCGAATCGAAATCAATTTCCACAGTTGAACACTTACAAATAATAATAGGCATGGGTATGGGACTTATTCTTACAACCATATATTTGCGAATGGGATCATCATGATAGTCGTTTGTGCTATGAAATTCAGTACCAAGATGTGCATGCAACGTGTTGAAGTGGGGAACGTGTCCAAATTAAGTCTTAACAGGCACACATCCTGCATGAAGAGTCAGTTGTCTAACAAAAGGCCCTATCCCTTGCGCAAGATTGCCTCGGTAATTAAGATAAACCAGACAAAAGCACTGAGCGTTTAATGATACACCTCCTGTATCCCCAGAGATAGGATCCATGCTACCGTACTAAACCTTTCCATCGCTAGTGTTCATAATAGCGTTTCGCGGTCTCTCTGCCCTTAGCCTCTCCGTGACTCGATCTCTGTGATCCTGGGTGTAAAGATAAGATGCCTAATCAGACATGCTCACTCATTGTCCACATTTATTCGTTAGAAACACCGTCTATCTTTATTTCTGAACCGAACAACAGACATCCACTTTTATTCGGAGTAGTAAACATCTAAGTACACGAGATGATATTACTCTGGGTTCAACATAAGGTCGTGGCAGTAACTTGTACTGCTATAACTAGATGAAAGCATCCAGGCGGTGCAATCCTTCCATTGTTCGGGAGAGGTGTTTGTGCGGGTATCAGGGCTGAACACCTGGTGGGCACCTATTCAAGCTGCCGCACCGACGGGTGTAGGGGGCACCAGGCGGGACTGTAACTGTTGGCCGGTTAGGGTCGAGAGCTCCACCTGGAAGGAAAAAAACAAGCATCCATGGATATTCAGTTGCAAGTAACTACTCCTACTAAATTTCAGAAGCCTAGTATAAAAACCTTTTTTCAAGTACTCCCTTCGTCCGGAAATACTTGTCGCACAAATAGATAAAATTGGATATATCTAGAACTAAAATACGTCTAGATACATCCATTTCCATGACAAGTATTTTTGGACGGAGGAAGTACGGAGCTAGGAGACGACGAGAGGATGGAATGAACAGTTCGTAAGCACTAACCACTGATCCCTGGGCGGGCTCCATGGCAAACGGGGCCGCTCATGAGCACGGCGGAGATGACGAACAGAACGATCTGGAGGAGCACAAGGAAACGCGCAGCTCTGGCGAAGGACCCCATCCGATGGTCGATGGAGCTCGTGTGGGCTGGCTTACTAGCTTGTGTGAGCTCGTGTGAGTTTGCGCTGGGTGTGTCCTGCTGTTTACCGGAGGGTCGTATTTATAGACGGACATGATCCTGATGGAGAGAAAAAAGATCACACTGCCCGCTGGCCCCTCAATACTAACCTTTTTACAGGCATCAAGTTTCTAGCACATCGTTTCGAGCGAGAGACGGGGCGTGCACTGTGGACATGAGTGGTAGACTGTGCGTAGGTGCATGTCACTGCTGAAGATCAACGCACTCGTCTTGGTGGGCACCGGGCAGAAGCCATGGCTGGGTTTTCTCCGGTTAGTCAAGGCTGGTGCCTGGTGACGCCTTGGCCGTGGAAGAAAAAGTGATAAACGACCAGCGAACCAACAGCAACAGGGCGACGACGACGACGACGACTCCCGGTAAACCAACCGGGTCTCCGGTCGTCTTATGTGCCATATACCAAGGAAAATATCCATTTGCCGGCGTCGCCTCAGGTTGTCACACTACAGCCTAGCCCCTTTCTTTAGCGATAAACAGTACTCCCTCCATCCGAAAATACTCGTAGGAGGAATGAATGTATCTAGACGTATTTTAATTTGGGTCCGTCTATGTTACATCTAGATGTGAGATAATATCTCGCATCTAAGTATGATGCCATCATTTTTTAAGTATGACATGAGCGCCACCCCATCCTCAAACAAGCTCACCTTCCTTTTTGCTTTTGTTTGTTTGTTTATTTGTCTGTTTTAAAAGAATTTATATTGTATACTAGGCAGGGGCGTGTTTCCGTGCGGCGGCTGGTAAGCGCGGCTGGTAAGCGAGTACTACAGGTGATTGGACTGATTGCTACAAGTGGTGGATAGTGCGCTACAGTGAACATTTTTGCTTATGCGCGGAAGCTACCTTCTACAATGCCTTTTTCAAAGTACACTTACGCAATGTGAATATCTCTAAAAAGTAGTGTGACTAAGTAAAAAAATAGTTACATGCTCTAAATTAAATAATAATAGGTATTTCAGAACAATGTTACAAGAGTAAATCACCTCTGCGACTACATATATTTTTGCAAAGCAACGGCTGGCTATATAAAATAAGCTTGGCAACTTGACATAATAAAAATGTTAATTTGAAAGGCAAGCACAACAAATCATTATCGGCAATTGTGTATGAAAAACATTCGTGAATTATACAGGAATTAGCAAATTTGAAAAATGTTCACAAACTAAAAAATGCAAACAAATACAAAAAAAATGATTGTGAGAAAAACAACCACAATTTTGTACTCGCCCCGTCTCTTCCCAGCTATCTCTCCCACCGATTCAAACAGCGGGATCCAACAATAACTGAGCCGCACAATTTAGGTGCTATCCATTGCAACTTTGGACATCTTACAGAAAACTCATTTGAAAAAATAAACAATACAGTTGAGTTCAAAAACTAGCATGTATGATCCTACAAAAATAGAGTTAGGTTGTTTGTGTAAAACTGTGCGAGCCAACAAAAATACAGTTATGCAACTGGGGGCACCGACAAATACATACACTCACTAGTTGTGAGTCGATGGTCGGCTTGCAACTAGGGGCACCGACAAACACACACACAACCCTAGTTGCGAGTCCATGTGCGGCTTGCAACTGGGGACCCTCAATGAAAACACACACACACCCTAGTTGCGAGTCGATGTTCAGCTTGCAACTGGGGACCCTCGACACACATACACAATGATCGGCATGCAACTAGGGACCCTCGACAAACACACACTCTCCTAGTTGCGAGTCGATGGTTGGCATGCAACTTGGTGCACCGACAAACACACACACTC
>NC_041393.1:487695028-487710668 GCF_002162155.2 Triticum dicoccoides
GTCGATGTTCGGCTTGCAACTAGGACCCTCGACAAACAAACACTCGCCTAGTTGTGAGTTGATAGTTGACATGCAAACTAGGGACCTTCGATACACACACACAGACACACACCATAGTTGCGAGTCGATGCTCGGCTTGCAGCTGGGGACCCTCGACAAACACACACACCTTTGGTTCCGAGTCGATGGTCGGCTTGCAACCGGGGGCATTGAAAAACACAAATCCTAGTTGCAAGTTGCATGTCAAAAGTGACAATTACCCCCCCCCCCCATCCCTCCGCTTGTGGAGGCAATATGTGGGTCAAGGATGGGCACACAACTGGGTCGAGCGTGTTGCATGTCAAAAGTGGACATGAAACTGGGGCGGTGTCATGCAAGTTATGTGGGCGATGTTGATTGTGTAGTTGCATGTTTGATGGTGCACGTGCAACAACAAATACTTACAGATGTACAAACAAAGTTGTAATCCTGTTGAAGACATGCAGTTGCAGCCAGGGATGATGCTTGCAGTTGTGTGTCTAGCTAGTAGGAGACACGCAAGTGCCCTCCTGACAAAACACTTTCATCCTATATGTAGCAGTCGCATTGAAGATGAGCGAACTTGCACTTGTTGTCTGATGATGGATATGCAATTGACACTGATAAGAACAAAAATCATGAGTTCAAAAAATATATTAATTTATATTGCAAAATTGAAAAACAAGAAAACAATAAATGAAAACGTAAACCAAAAAAATAGAAAACCGAACAAAAACTGACAAAAAAGATCGAGGGTGACTTTGCAACTAAAGACAAAAAACTGGATTGGGCCCCCCAGATCAAGGCCAATTGCGAGTTAATGTTAGAATTACAACTGAGACAAAAAGAAACTTTGGGCCTAGTTACAAGTCAAGGATAGACTTGCAACTAGCATACAAAAAATCAGGCTTAATTAGGAGTCGAGGATGGACTTGTAACTGAGACAAAGAAAAACAGAAAATCGAACGCGTTTGATAATGGGTATAGAGTTAACGTAGACATTTTCAGAAGAAAAAAAAGACACTGACAAAATAATTCTGCCCTAAATATGGTTCATAAATTTAAAATGAATAAATACAAAAGAAAACTGCAGAAACTTGGCTCGTGTGTTTTTAATAGGGTGCATAGACTAAAGAAGAAAAACAAGAAAACGTGGACACGGGTAATAAACAAAGCGACGCAGCTCGTATGGCTAAACATCCGACAAAGAAAAAATGGCCAACGCACAAGTGCAGTATGCAGACGAAATATGCACTAATCAAAACAGCTAATTCGATGGCAGAGGGCAAAACAAACATAGGAAGAGGCCGAAAAAAACAAACAAACAAAGAAAGACACTGGCTCCGAGCGAGACTACGCGCCGCGAGTGCGCGCCAGCCAGAAACATGCGTTTGCGCGTCGCCTAAAAAAACATGCGTTTGCACGAATCTTAAGAGACGAGATCCAACGGCTCTAGGATTAGATGTGAGATAGCTATTTCACATCTAGATGTGAAATAGCAAATCTGTTTTAATTTTAGATACATCCATTTTTATGCATTTCTCCGACGAGTATTTTTGGACGAAGGGAGTACATCATAGTGTGCTATTTTAATTCGCTAGGCTTTACAGGGGCTTAAGCTCTCACGATTAATTGGGGTTTATAATTTGAGATTTTGACTGGTGCTTTTGATTTGGTCATGATGGGTCCCTTTGGCCACTGCACGGATTGTTTTTTTTTGTCACTGCATGATACTCCCTCCATTCCTTTTATATAAGGTATATTTATTTTTTGATAAAATTCCATAATGTAAGATGCATTTCTTCTAATTCCTCGTAATTTCATCATTAACCCTTCAAAAAAAGAAGAGTATATCTTGCATGCATCCTTTCTTGTAAAGAGAAAAAAGAAAGTATCTCTCTTCTGATTGTGTTTATCTCTTACTTTCCTTGTCTAATGATTTAGTTGCCGCTAATCAATGATTTTGTCAAGGTTAATTTTGTCCTACCATGTGTATAATTATATGCCTTGATCATCGTGTCGAAAATAATACACCTTACATAAAGGAATGGAGGGAGTATTTCGGATAGACTAGGCGTTCGGTCTAACCGAACCAATCGTTTTGCCTCTTCAAGTAATAAAGAAATTCACATGTGGAGGGTCATTAGGAATGGCTTGGCTGTTGGGTCGGAGCTCCTCCGAAGAAGAACTAAACCTGGAGTGTTCTGCATTGTCTGTGGTCGAGAGGAGACGGTGATGCACCGTTTCTGGACATGCCAACACTCGGTACAGGTTTGGGACCAGCTTCGATCGGACAAGGGAGTATTGGTGGCTACACCGCCGGTGTTCACAACCTCCCAGAGCGAACTAGCTAACTGGCTGCTTGGATGGTTCGCGGAAGCACATGCCGATGAGCGGGAGGCAATGATCCATGTTGTGTACGCCTTATGGCTGGCACGCAATGAGACAAAAAACGGCAAGAGAATTGAGGCTCCGCATGAAATCATAGAACGGGTATGCTCTCTTATGAAGGAATGGAGAGACGTCCATGTGAAACCAGCTCCGGCGGCAAGACCGGTGATTCAGCAGAGATGGATCGTTCCTGAAGATGGTTGGGTTAAAGCAAATGCAGATGGGGCCACCTCAAGAAATGGACGCAAAGGTGGAGGAGGTGTAGTACTCCGGGACGACAATGGTGGCTTCCTTTTTTTTTCGAAAAGGGGGGCTCCCCGGCCTCTGCATCAAAACGATGCATACGGCCATCTTATTAAAAAAAGGCAAAAGTGCCAACAAGGTTCCACAGTCTCCAGCTAAACCAAAAGGAAAAAAGAGAAATGCAGCTCACACAGAGCTCCAAGCGGCTAGATATACAGACTAGCCCAAAACAGATGCCACAACCGGCTGGCTAACAATAGATAGGGAAACTAATTGCCTATCCTATTACATGACCGCCATCCAAACCGGTTAAAGATATCCCGAGCGACCATCTCCCAATGGATAGATCCAGTAACCAAATGCTCCCTGGCCTCCATCGGAGTGAGTAGCGACCATGAACGGATCAGTGCCGTAGCTCGGAAAATAACCTGCAAAAAATGAATCCGTGATGTTCTGTTAAAAACCAAATCATTTCTGCAATTCCAGATAGTCCATAACAAAGCGCAAACTCCAACCCGAATATGTCTTGTGAGAACAGGCCCAACCCCATGAAGCCATGTCCCAAATAAAGCAAAGACAGAAGTCGGTGGAGGAAGATTAAAAGCAATATGAATCGTCCGCCAAAGAACTCTAGCCAACGGGCAATCAAAGAATAAATGCTTAATCGTCTCATCCCGATCACAGAAACTACACCTAGTAGGACCTGTCCAATTGCGTTTAATCAAGTTGTCCTTTGTTAAAATAACTTGTTTATGGACAAACCACATAAACACTTTTATTTTTAAAGGCACCTTGACAGCCCAAACAAACTTAGAAGTTGGAACATCAGTCGAATTAATAACATCAATATACATTGATTTAACTGTAAATACTCCAGATCTAGTCAACTTCCAACGCAATACATCGGGTCGGTGAGAAAGTTGAACCTCCATTAGTCTCCTTACTAGATGAAGCCATTCTTCCCAACGATTGCCCGCTAGCGACCGTCGAAACTGAATATTAAGGGGGATAGATTGGAATATCGTTGCCACGAACACCTCACGTCGTTGAGCAATCCGATATAAAGACGGATATTGAATGGCTAAAGGTGATTCACCAAGCCAAGTATCCTCCCAGAAACGGGTACTTGTACCGTTTCCAATAACAAATCTCGTCCTATTGAACATAGATTGTTTGACTTTCATTAGTCCTTTCCAGAAAGGCGAATCAGTCGGCCTGACTGCGACCTGGGACAATGTTTTAGTTTGGAGGTACTTGTTACGAAGGATCTGCGCCCACATGGCCTCAGTCCCGGCGGACAACTTCCACAACCACTTACTAAGAAGACATCTGTTCTTGACTTCAAGATTTTCAATACCGAGACCCCCTTGGTCTTTCGGTCTACAGATGATGTCCCATTTAGCAAGCCGGTACTTTCTTTTAAGTTCATCACCCTGCCAAAAGAAGCGCGACCGATAGAAGTCCAGTCTTTTCCTAACACCAACTGGGACCTCAAAGAAAGATAAGAGAAACATAGGCATACTCGTGAGCACCGAATTAATCAAAATCAACCGGCCTCCGTATGACATGAGCTTACCCTTCCAACAGCTCAGTTTTTTCTCAAAACGATCCTCGATGCACTTCCATTCTCTGTTTGTTAGCCTACGATGGTGAATCGGGATACCAAGGTAAGAGAAGGGTAAACCCCCCAACTCGCACCCAAACAACTGCCTATAAGACTCCTGGTCGTCTTTGGCTCTACCAAAGCAGAACAATTCGCTCTTATGGAAGTTAATCTTTAACCCGGTTAATTGTTCAAACAGGCATAACACAAGCTTCATATTTCTCGCCTTGGCCAAATCATGCTCCATAAAGATGATTGTATCATCGGCGTACTGAAGGATGGAAACACCTCCCTCCACAAGATGAGGAGCCAACCCACCCACTTGACCATTTTCCTTAGCCCGGCCTATCAAAATTGCTAACATATCCACCACAATGTTAAACAGGATAGGGGACATCGGTTCTCCTTGTCTTAGGCCTTTATGTGTCTGGAAATAATGACCTATGTCGTCATTCACTTTAATTCCCACACTCCCTTTTTGCGTAAATGATTCGACCTGTCGGCGCCAGGCTTCATCAAAACCTTTCATACGCAATGCCTGTTGGAGGAATGACCACTTAACTTTATCGTACGCTTTTTCGAAATCCACCTTAAAAATTACTCCATCTAATTTTTTGGAATGGATTTCATGGAGCGTTTCATGAAGGACAACCACCCCTTCAAGGATGTTCCTGTCCGGCATGAAAACAGTTTGGGATTGCTGCACCACAGATTGCGCAATCTGTGTGAGCCTATTAGTTCCGACCTTGGTGAAGATTTTGAAACTAACATTGAGGAGGCAGATCGGCCTGAACTGCTCAATCCTCGCAGCATCCGTTTTCTTCGGAATCAAGGTGATAGTTCCAAAATTCAAGTGAAATAATTGAAGCTGTCCAGAGAATAGATCATGAAACATAGGTAGTAAATCCCCCTTAATAATGTGCCAACACTTTTTATAAAACTCAGCCGGGAACCCATCCGGACCGGGAGCCTTATTGTTTTTCATTTGTGCAATAGCCTCAAACACCTCCTTTTCTGAGAACGGGGCAGCCAGGATATCATTATCAGCAGCAGTCAATTGAGGCACGTCCTCAACCCTGGACTCATCGAGGGACACACAATTGGCCTCCGACGGTCCAAATAGCTGTCTATAGTATTCGGTAATATAGGTTTTGAGATTATCCTGCCCTAGAATAGTACCCTCATCCTGCTCTAGCTGAAAGATCCGCTTCTTTCTGTGTTTACCATTAGCAATGAGGTGGAAGAATTGAGTATTCGCGTCCCCTTGGACTACCTTGCGGACCTTGGCACGCAAAGCCCACTTCAATTCTTCTTCGCGGAGAAGTTCTTTCAGCCTCTTCTCCGCCTCATTTTTAACTTGGAGCTCGGTAGGCAATAACAGCGCAGATTCAGCTTTTACGTCCAATGCCTGTATAAGAGAGAGGAGTCTATCCTTCTCAACCTTATACACCCCACTTAGATGCTTAGCCCAACCCCGTAAGAAGCTTCTCAAATGCCTAATTTTATTCTGCCAGCGCTCGACCGCCGTCCTTCCTCCAACACCCTTAGCCCACTCCCTGGCTATGATGTCTAAGAATCCCTCGCGTTCGAACCAGGCCATCTCAAAAGAGAATGTGTTTTTGTTTCCTATATGGTTCGGCTCCCCTGAGTCCACGAACAAAGGTGTGTGATCAGAGATTCCCCGCGTGAGAGCTTGCACCGTAACAAGAGGGAACTTTTGTTCCCACTCCACGCTGGCGAGAACCCGATCAAGCTTCTCATATGTCGGGTTTGGCAGAGCATTAGCCCAGGTAAACTGTCTACCAGTGAGCTCTATCTCCCTTAGATCTAAGCTTTCAATAATAGTATTGAACATAAACGACCACCTGCCGTCGAAGTTATCATTGTTTTTCTCCTCTCTCCTTCTAATGATATTGAAATCACCCCCGACCAAAATCGGAAGTTGTTCGGACCCACATATCCGAACCAGATCCGCCAGAAACTCCGGTTTAAGCTCGGGTTGGGCGGCACCATAGACCGCTACCAACGCCCAGTTGAACCCATCAACTTTAGACCTAACTCGAAACTTTACCGCGAAATCACCCATTACTACACTCCGGACTTCAAGGGCATCACATCTCACACCCAGTAAGATGCCCCCGGATCGACCTCGTGGCGGGAGGCAATGCCAATCAAACTGAAGACCACCCACAAGAGAGGAAAGAAACTGCGGCGCAAAATTATCTCGACCGGTTTCCGACAGAGCAACGAAATCTAACCGATGTTCCAGAGAAGCTTCAGCAAGAAACCTCCTTTTAGCCAAGTCTTTCAGACCTCTGCTATTCCAAAAGATTCCTTTCATAGTTCATCATGGAATTTTTTAGCAGTCCGAATCCTAGCACTCCTACGAACAGCAGAGTCGGGATAAATTTTTCGTTTCCACTTACACCTTAGCTTGGGGTGCTCCTTCACCCGGTCCTCATAACCGGGCTGAACGGAATTGCTATCTGCATCATCTAAGGGCACATCCTCGCCCTCCGACTCCTGATTAGAAGGTGCTAGGTCCGCACATAGATTATTTAGCACTTTTATCCCTAACTCCTCAATTTCCTCATCATTCATGGGCTTGACCGCAGCAAGATGACTAATAGTCTATAAGGCCCGCTCCGCCTCTAAATCTAACATATCATTCACCGAGTTGGATATTTCAATATCATTAGCGCCAAGAGAAACTCCTAATTGGTTTGCATTATTAACAATCTCCTCAGGAGCAAAATGCAATAAAGAATTAGATATGTTAACGGACATACCAGTATATATCGCAGCATCGTGAAGCTTGGCCGCCCTCATAGCGCACCGCTGCTGCATATCGTCCACCTCCGGAAGGTCCAGAACACGGGCACTGGTCCGTCTCCCCGTCGAGACCGGGTCTGGGATACCGCCGAAGGCAACAACCTCCTCTCTAGAATGGGAAAGCTGCGGGCTCCAGATGCCCTCAGACAAGTGCCCGGCGGGTATGGCAAGAGGCGGGATAGCTGGGGCCACCTGCCCACTCCCTCCTCCTGCACCGCCCACCGGCTCAGAGCGAAGCGTCGTAGGGGCGGTCCTCCTGACCGCAGACGATGAAGGGGAGTCTAGGGCCACCTGCCCCAACCCCTCCTCCCCGGGCGTCCCGGGGGATGATGGCGCCATAGCCAGGGCTTGAGGAGGGGGAGCCGAAGCCACCTGCCTCGGGCTCCCACTCCTATCGCTGGCGTCCCCCGACATGGCCGGTGACACCAACGTCTGTATAGGTAGGGAAGAGGACAAGGCCACCTGCCTGGACCCCCGTCCCATAAGGCCCACCTCGGTCATAGATGACAATGTCGGAACCACCTCAATCGGTATAGCAAGGGAAATAGGAGCGACCTCCGGCTCTACATCCCGAAGTGCAGTCTCAGCAGAGTCCAAAGAAGGAAGTGTGTGCTCAAACTCATCATCAGCCTCTACCCTATCACTCCATAGCTTGGGAGGCGCAGAAGCAGGCTCAAAGGACCCAAACCGCAGGGTCGTCGTGGGTACCGAAGGCGGAGTGGAACCAGCTCCGGACCCCTCCCCAGGCAACTGAGCATCAGGACGAGATCTGGTCGAACCCTCTCGAGCAGACTCGTCTGGCGCCCCCGTGGCTCCTGCACCACCATCACTCTCGTGCCTATCAACATCATCCCCAGCAACCTCGTCAGCGAACATCTCAATGTCCTCAAACTCTATGTCGAGCGGGAATACCTCTCCCCTATATGTCCAGTGAACGACATCAGGCACGAAGTCAACATTCAGAACACTCACCAATATCCGAGCCACTCCATGAGCCCGAGTGAAAGCCATATCTACTCTCTCCGTCTTTCCGACCATGATACCCATACTGGCTACAACTCGAACGTCCTGCAGAGGCTTAGATGGGGCCCCAGAAAACCGCAGCCAGATCTGCGTGAGCGGCTTGCCTTTAGGCTCCACCTTCGTCCACTCGTGAAACTCCAAAATACACGTAGTACCTGGAACTCTACACAAGCCAAAACTCAGTAATCTCTGTAAATCCTCCACAGAAGGGAAATCCACCTTAAAGACATTCGCTTCGAGTCCGACCAGCTCCCACTGATAGTCCCCCGGCGCCAACTCCTGAAGTCTGTGGATAATCTGAGCCTCAGTCACCTCGCCCTGAGTTGCCTTCACAATCCCGGTAGTCATGCACTGTGTATCCTCGGGAATCTCCCTCGCCGCCGGGGACTCGAAGAACAATAGCTCCGCACAGTACAGCCCATACATAGTCAGAGATGGAGCCTGGTCACGCACTAACGGGCAATCTCCCGAATCATGTGCAAGCTTGCCACACGAGTCACACAGCTCTGCGACGCACTCTGCAATAAAATGGCCCTTCTCACCACACCGGTAACACAGCATCCTCTCCTTCTTGCGCGCCCATTTGGCCGCCCTCTCGGAGTCAGACCTGTCTGATGTTTCACCTGCAGCCCCAGGCACCGGAACATCAACCTTGGCCAGTGCCGTTACCACCTCCATAGCCCGATTAGTAACATCCGTAGACTGAGCAGAATCCGTCTCAACCGCGGTAACCTTCTGGTCAACAGCAACCGGAGGCGGAGGTTGCCGACGAAACCTACCACGGCCTCCGCCCCGACCACCCCGACGTCCATGGAATCCACCTCTCTGGCGGGGGTCCGGGCCGGAAGCCCCCTCGACAAAGCCACCAGGAGGCCCGAGGAAAGGTCTCTCAGCAGACCCGTCACTCTGCCATGCATAGCCTCGGCCTCCACCGGTAGACGAGGAACCGCGGTGCTGTCCGTCTCCATAAGCATCAACACCATCATCACCCCACTGATCACGGGGCGCCTCAACAGACTCTCGAACTGTCCACTCCTTCCTAGGCTGCGAAGATCCTGACCGATACTGAGCCGGCCTCGCTGCATAATGCGGCGGCGGAGCAGCCCGAGGCGGAGCACCACCCGGGGCCGGCACCACATCACCAGGCCCGCTGCCACGGCCCATGACTGTGGCCACCGGAGGCGACGGCCCCGGAGGTCGCGGTCCTGCAGGGGCTCCTCTTCCCGCAGGAAAGTCCGGCGGTCTGGCAGGCGAAGGCCCCGAAGGTCGCGACCCTACAGGGACTCCTCTTCCCGCAGGAAAGTCCGGCAGCCTGGCAGACGAAGGCCCCAAAGGTCGGGGACCTCCACTGCCCGTAGGCATCACCGGCGGCCGAGCCGCCGCAGGCACGGGCGGCCGTGCCCCTTGGTTGCCACCAACCCGTCCGGAGGGGGCGGGAGCGCCATGCCCGGCCCCGGCGACAACTCGCCCGGCGTCGTCTGCGCTGCTCCCCGCGCCAGGGGCCCCTCGACCAGCCTTCCCAGGCGGCGGCGGCGGCCCGATCGCCCCGGCCTTACTCGCAGCCGCGCGGGGCTGCACTGCCGGCGGTCCACCCGTTCCTCGACCGGCCATCACAAGCAGTGGCGGGATCCGGCAAGCCCGACCAGGACCGCACGGAGGAAGAAAGGGCGTCCCACGCCGGCGAACCCTAGAGGAAGACGACGATACGCACGCGGATGCGGAAACTACGTCCGTGCATGCGGCGCTAGTTGTGCATGTGGCGTCCGGTATGGCCTGGGCCTCATACCCAGCCATATCCGGCCCACTTAGCAAAGCAGGAACGCACGGAGAGTCCGGCCCAAAGCGGCCCAGCAGATTGTTCAATCGCTCGCTGCGTTTCGCCCGGATCCCGCTCGGCAGCCTCGTCGGCAACACAGCCGCCGCCACCGGCAGCGATCTGGTTCTGAACCGATGCGCAGCCCTCCTCTTCTTGACCACCGTCCATGAATCCGGATGTATTAAATCGAACAAGGTAAGGTTTGGTAGGCGTACCTTAGGCAACGGTCCCTTCCACGGCCTGACCGCCGAAGCCGCATTTCTCCGGTGAACGACACGGCGTACCAATTCCTTCCTCTCGTCCGGACGAAGCCCAACCCTCGCCGGATCCTCCACCGGCACAACCGTGTCCACTGTAATGGCCACCTCATCTTCGTCATACCCTGCATGAAATAGATCGCAAATCAGATCCGAAGGCGTAGGTGACGGCGGCGAGTACTCTGAGTTGTCGCTATCTCCGTCGGCCTCCTCCTCGTCCGAAGCCAGGAGGGCCCAGAAGCGACCGCCGATGCCCGCCCTAGCAGCCACAGCAGGAGGACACAGCGCGGCGGAGTCCCCGGCTGTCGCCCGGGGAGTCGCCCGGGGAGTCGCCCTGGGCGGTCTCTCAGTCATATCCTAGCCCCAACAAACGGATGTAGTCCTTTAAAATGGTGGCTTCCTGGCCGGAGCTTGCTATTTCTTCCCAAATGTTGCTGACCCTGAAGCTGCGGAGATCATGGCGTGCAAACAAGCACTGTCAGTTGCTGCTGAAAACAATGTTCAGAAGGTGCACGTAGAGCTGGACAGCCAGTCTCTTGTGCAAACTATCAACCATGCAGAGAAAAATTTATCGGCGTTTGGGCCTTGGCTGGAAGAGATCAAGTCCCTGCTCCACTCTTTTGATGACTTTAGAGTTTCGTGGGTGAGGCGTTCAGCAAATATTGCCGCGCATAAATTAGCTAGGGTAGGCGTAGGTGAAGAACTTTGTAAGGTGTGGGTTGGACTACCTCCAGATTGCATTCTAGATGTGATCGCGGACGAGATTCCGAACTTCTTTTAATTCAATAAAGCGGCGGCATTTACCCTAAAAAAAAGTAATAAAGAAATTCGGGCTCCTTCCATATATGTGATGACTGGTCGGTTACTCCACAAATGCAAAACCGATAGGTTTTTGCATCGAGAACTCCGTTCGGTCCTTGGTCATGACCGAAGAGGAGTGACATTTCCTGGAGTCAAGTACTCCCTCCGTTCCGAATTACTTGTCGCACATATGGATGCATCTAGATGTATTTTAGTTTTAGATACATTCATTTCAGCGACGAATAATTTAGAACGGAGGGAGTAGCCAAATCTTGAGCAAAAAACAATGGACATACAAGCAGAAATCAAGTATGGGCAGAAATTGTAGGAGGAAGGAACTGTTGCCAGAAATCGTTGCTGGCGGGCAGCCGACCGCTATGCGAGTACTACAAATGTCATCTTCGACCATGATGGTAGCCATGAATGTCGCGCATTGAAGCCGTGCAAAAAACGTCACTCCGCGACCGAGCTCCTCGTCAAGCCGACATCTCTATGGGTTGCTCCGACCGCCGGCAGCACGTCGACGAGGTCGTCCACGGCCACTGTTCCCCGCCTCCAGCATGAACGTCGCCCGTCACGGTGCGCTCGAGCTTAAGCTGCATCCGCCATGCAGGGGGAGCACCGGCGTCCGCGTTCACCATGAGTTACTGCATCCGGCGCCGTCGTATGACAGTGTTGCTGCTCGCTGTCCGGCGCCGGCGTGTTGCTGCTCGCCGTTCGTATCCACTGTGAGTTTTTGCATCCGGCGGCGGCGTGTAGTGAGTTTCTGCAACAAGATCTCTGCTGTAAAACAAAAAACTGGAAGAAAACCTCTATTGCAAAAAAAAAAAAAATCCAACGAGACCTATGTTACAAAATAGATTAAATTACAATAAACCTTTGTTGAAAAAAAAAAACTGTAATAACACATATGTTGCAAAAATAATCTACAACTTGACCTATGCTGTAAAAGATTCGCCATCTTGCGACCCGTGAAATCTGATGGATTGAGCGGTCGAGTGTCATCTTCTATCACTGCAATATAACATAGGTCAAGGTGGCGGATCTTTTCAAGTTCTTGAGGATTTGGTAGTGTGCGCTTTTTTAACATCTGATTTTTAGAAAAAAAAAGGGGGTGAATCTGCCAGAAGTTGCTCCTAGGGGATGTGCGACAAGTCCATTTGCCTTTCAAATTTCAGAACGACGGCGTCCGCTTTTCAGCTTAGGAAACCCTAAACCCTAGCCCCCTCTCCCCACTCCCATGGCGCCGCCGTCGCAACTGGTGCTCGCGGCCTCCTCCACCGACGCCGGCGTGGCCGCGTGGGACCTCCGCACGGGGTCCGAGGCCATCCGCCACCGCCCCTGCGCCTCCCGGCCACGTGCCGTCGCTGCCGTCGCCGGCCGCTTCCTCGCCGCCGCCCAAATCGCCGCCGGCAACTCCGCCCCCATCCACTACTACCACTGGGACAAGGTAAGCATTCCTCACAAACTGGACTTCATTTACTTGAACTCGAAACCCTAGGCTGAGCTTGTGTTCTCGGTTCCTATTGCAGCCTCAGGTGGCTGTGAAGAGCTTCCCCGCCGAGCCAATCCGCGCGCTCATTGCTGACCCGGAGGGGAACTATCTCATCGGCGGCGGTGTGTCCGGTGACATATTCTTTTGGGAGGTGAGGGGATTGTGGTTTCTAGGTGGTGTGGCGGAACTGTTACTGAAAAGCTGCTCCAGCTTGCACCTGTTAATTTTTGTGTGTTTCTGTGTGTAGGTGGCTAGTGGAGAGCTGCTTGTCCGATGGCATGCTCACTATCGTGATGTTAGGTGCCTTGCCCTCTATGACATGTTGCTTGTCTCAGCGTCCGAGGATGGGAGCATCAAAATTTGGGATCTTCTCACGTATGTAGTCTGACGAGGGTAAAAGTTAGGCAAACTATTTTGTATTTTGTTTGACCGGGTTAGTTGGTGTTGATTGCAGGATGCTTGATGAGCAATCAAGGTTTGAGGCAAAGACGCCATACCTATACAACTTCAATCAGCACACACTTCCTGTAACTGATATTGCTTGTTTTCATGGAGCAATTGCTGTGTCATCTTCAGAGGACCGCACATGTAAAGTGTGTGCTCGATTTTTTTTCCCCTTTTTAGTTGTAGGATAATGAAGGATCTCAATGCTCATATATTTGTTATCTTTCCCCAGATATGGAGTCTATCAGAGGGCAGGATGCTGAGAAGTATTTCATTTCCTGCTATCATTGATTCTGTTGAAATAGACCCAAGAAGTCATATTTTCTATGCTGGTGGTAGAGATGGAAAGATATATGTTACTGCTATGGGTGTTGATGCCTCCTCTCAGGGCCGTGATGATTCGTCTATTCTCGGTATTCTGGATGACCACAGGTTTGCTTACTGTCCTTCTTTTTCCTCAGTGTGTCTCTTTTATCATGTTATGTAAGTAGCTCCAGTATGCAGCTCACAAATTCTCTTATGTCATCTATGAGTAGACTGGTTAAAAACTTGTCCTGTTTGCTTGCGCTGTAACTTGGCTTGAAATCTGAATTTGCGGTTTCACTCTCTGGTAAATCAATGCAGCTTATTTTGTTGTTCTTGTTGTTGTACTTTGCTTCATTTTTTATTTATGCTATAGTTTTATGCCCTAGTATTAGTGAAGCACAATCGATATGCCTAAAATTTGTAAGTGTGTCGTATGCAAATATGCTTAACAATATCTGCCTGTTGCTTTTGATATCAACTATATATCAGAGTAAGCATAATTAACTTGTGGGAAGTTAGGTCACCTCGGTATCAGTACTGTGCGGAAGATGGCTAAGACGGCATGCCGTGAAGTGGATTTAGCTGTTAAAAGGGGAGATGCACTTGATCATAGTGAGAGGACTAGAAGGGTTGACAAACAATATGTAGATGAGAGATCTATTTGAGGCTTGTCTTTGACAAATTACATGCCAGTAGCTACGAGGACTCAACCATAGTACTTGTAACTTAACTCACTTGTCCTTGCTTTGACCTAGTGACTTACAAACCTCTACACCTCTACTAGATGTGAAGTAGGTCTGAAAAATACACCAATTGAACTCTCCTTCTGGCTGCTATATCCGAGTTGCAGGAGGACTGTCGCTGCGCCACGGGCTGCACATCCTTCCTGTTGCTGCTGCCCATGTTTTAGTCTGCTGGTGCACTTCTGGCTAGAAGCTGGGAAAAGTGAGGCGATAAGCTGCTTGGTCCATGAACTTGGAAGTTGTAAACAAAAATGTTTGAATGGTCTCTTGATCAAGGAGAGTATGATCTGTTTACTGGTACCAGATTTGGTGTTGCTGTGCTACGCTCGGCTGCCTGGGAGCAATAAAGAAATGTGCAATTATTCACTTCCAGTCGATTATTGCTTGAACTTATATTATTTTATTCGACAATACTCCATAGCTCATCATATATAGTTTAGTTTACCATTTACTGGAGATATGTGTACTTTGGTTAGCAGTGCGAGATAAATTAAGATCTCAACAAATACTTCTGCTGTTTAGTTTGAGTCGCTCCATTGCAAATATTATGGTATTTGTGTTGCAAGATTTATTCAGTTGATCCTGGTGATTTGTGTAATTTGTTCAGCAAGGCGGTAACGAGCTTAACATCAAGTACAGATGGCCTTCTACTAGTCTCTGGTTCGGAGGATGGTAATGTTCGGGTTTGGGATACCAGAAGTCAGCAAGTAACCCGAAAATTCAAACACTCCCAAGGTTCATAGTTTATTTCCACACTTGAACCTTGCTCTTCAGACGTTATGTAGAAATTGTGAAAGTTTGAACCTGTTTGATAAGTATTCTGCATTATCATGGACTACGGAGTTGTTGTTTTTGTGTGCGAGAGAAGTTGATGGTTGTGGCCATGCTTAATTGTGACTAGTAGAAACACTCCTGTTGGAAAAAGCAAACGATATCTGGTATTCAATGCTGGCACCTTCAGTAGATTGACATGAAAGTCTAGCTTGTTGCCTTTCTTGCTTGTAACATGCTTAATGGTGACTAGAAAGTAGAAACATTCCTATTAGAAAGTCTAGCTTGTTGCCTTTCTTGCTTGTAACATGCTTAATGGTGACTAGAAAGTAGAAACATTCCTATTAGAAAAAGCAAATGAAATGGTATTAAATGTCTGCACCTTCAATAGATTGACACAAGTCTAGTTTGTTGCCTTTCTAGCATTGGTTATAGGTTTACCGTCATTCATTCCATTAAAGATGTATATCTAAAACATTTGAAGTTTGCATTGTCTGCACCCTGCTCTTACTGGTGCACAGGGATAATTTACCCATGGACAACTGATGTAAGCATTATGGCTAACAACTTTGATTTGCATGATTACTCACCAAGTCACCAGTCACCATGGAGAAAACTTGAGCATATTTAATTTAAGGCAGTTATTAAAAGATACGAGGGAAAATTTGTATTTTGATACTTCCTGTTTGTAGTGCCATAACGAGTTAATCTTCTGTAGTATCACGGCAGACCCAAAGCCAAGTCCTACCTTTTCCTAAGCGTTGATGGCAAGTGTTCAGCTGTTCATTTGATATGTGTGATAGTTTGTAATTCATGCTGGACTATGTTTTTAAGGCGACGCCTAGGTGTCGAGGCGCCCCCCAGCGCTTTGCAAATATGCCCGCTTTAGGCGCCTAG
>NC_041393.1:487710924-487716960 GCF_002162155.2 Triticum dicoccoides
CGCCTTAAAGCAAAGCGTCGCCTTAAAAACATAGATGCTGGAACATGTTATTCTACGCAAGATGGAACCATTGAATTTTTGTTGTGCACAATAGCCTCAGTAACAAGGGATATGCTATAACAGCACAGCAAGCTGGTGCAACTGATTGTTGTGTAGCATGGGTATGGTGGAGAACTGTTTTTTCTGCAATTAATTTTCTTGCCATGTCTGATGAGTAAGAACTCAAACGGAGGGAAGCAGTGAGCGATTAATAGCAGTAGGGAGTAACAGGTGGCTAACTGCATACATTATTTTGCAATTACCAGAGTGACTTTCATCATTCATTTACTTGAATTGATTGTTTTACTTGACAACGCAACTGGTATAAATGTACACAATTAATCTCTCGAGATTGAACAAAATAAATGCCCCTTGACAACTTAACTGATGCAATGCAACTGTTTAGGTGCTTTTGTACTTTGTTTTTCTTTATAATCATAAGTTATTCAAATGTGGAGCACTGAAGCCAATCACCCTTTTGTTCGAGGTTCATCACTCGTGATAAAGTATCATATATTTTGTGGTACGCTCATGTTTGTTCTGTGAACCTGTTGAATTGATTGTCATACTGTAATGTTTTATCATGCAATTTGGCTATGCATTTAATTTCTGAATCATGCCTAGGGAAAATAGTCTTATGAGATTTTGATAAAAGTCCCGTCTCACAGGTCCAGTAACTAATGTTCTCATAGTAACACCCAAAAGATTAAACCTGCCACCTTTACAACCATTGCGGAAAGTGTGTGCAGCAAGTGGCGAAGTTGTACCACGAGCTGTAATTCTGCCCAACCCTGAAAATGATGTTCATATTGCTGGAAATCTCAGCTCTAACCTTCTAGAGCAGCTCTTGGATGCACAACAGGTCAGCTGATTTCGTATTCCTTTACATTCGGTGTAACACATTTATTAACCTTCCATTTTCATGTTTCTTTCTGTTGTATCTTATTTTTATATTTTGATCCAGCAGCACGGCAGCTCTAGGTTATTTGATTCTGGGGTGAGCACTCTCAATGGCGTACCAAACCAACAGGGGGCAGAATGGAGAAGTAAATACCTAGAGTTGCAGGATCTTTTTGTGCATGAGGTTCTTGGTGATATGCCATCTTAATGGACATATGATACCACAAGACTGGATATTATGGGCTACTGTCAGTTAGGTGAGAACTGCATAATATTTTCTTCTGTTGTTTAGTTAGAATGGAGAATGACGAAAGGCAACTCTGATCAGTGCTGACCTTGAGCTCAAAAGAGGTCAGATGGTCATATTTCCTCGTACAGTGATGATTTTTCTTGCCCTATTTCTACACTTGTGGATTTATGTAGCTTAAGAAAATTTTCGATATTGAAACTCATTTATTAAGTTCTTGCCGGAATCATATTGCTGGACCATATTTATATATGTTCTCTTCTCTTGCTATTTGTTGTCCATGGCAATTTATGTTTCTGGATCGTTGTGCAGGAGGTTTGTGGTGAAGAACTGTTCAACACATGATTTGGTGTTCAACTAGCAAACCTGGGAAATCCATGGATGCCAAAGATGACTTCCTTATAACAAGGAAACTCCTTACCTTTCATTGCGTCCACATGTCAATTGACATGTGGCAGAGCCATATCAGAAATAGTAGGAAAAACTATAAACGGAGCAAAGATGGGACATCTTAAACTGTAATTCGACTGTGTAAACAGAAATGAAGAAATTTTCGCTTATTGTGGGGTACTGCTTTAGTAGGCTATTATTTGTATGATCGTCAATTATGTAGCAGGTCCATCTCCTACCCGGTTGTGAAGCTCAAAAAGTAGCCTGCGTAATTACAACTTGAATATGCTAATAGTCTTATAAAAGAAAGAATATGCAATCACGTAGCATTATAGGTGGTGTGTTTGACTTGGTCGAGAATCGACAGTTTCGTCCGGCGAGTCCTAAAAAGAATTCCTCAGGCAAGACGTCGCGCAGCAGGTGAGTACTTATTTTCGGTCGTTGGGTTCGATAATCGGGGCTGGTAAGAAACGTCCCTGCCGAATCTGACTTCACTTGTTATTCTCAGAGAGTATATTCCTTTCCTGATCACCGAACTGTATGTTAGCACCAACTGAAAGCTGTTAAAGCATGGCTGTCGATGGGATGATCAAAATATGAAGAAAAGGTCTTGAAGAAACGGTCTTGCGTAAAGTTTTAAGGTTTGCATTATTTGTATGTAAACCTGATGCCAGTAACAGCATCTTGGTGGAAACGCCGGCAGTCTAAACTAAATAAGGCCGGCCTGCTACTTCTATTGGTATACCTTATTACTTATAGTCTGTTGAAATAGGAAACCCGTTGGTGCTCTTGGGAGCGCGTGCTTCTGCCACCGGAATAAATATTTTAAATTGTGAAAAAATTGTAAATAAAAATTGGACGCATACATCTCGACATTATATGTGCGTACGTCAAGTTTCAGAGAAACTGACATTTTCTATGGCTTGTGTAAAAAAGAAAAAAATGTCTGTGAAAAGCACTTTTTAACACCATTTTTTGTCTTTTTAGATGTGACACATAACTTGTCGGTATTTCACGAAACGACTTTGTGAGCATGTATAATATCGAGATGTGCACGTCAAATTTTTGTTTGATATTTGTTGTCATTGCAAAATATGTTTAAAACATATTTTAAAAACTAGGAGCGTGCGCTCCCATGTGCTAAAATGCCACTCGTTGAAATATGCTAAGCGTAATGAATAAGGTTGCCGTCCGTGAGCTGGCTTGCAAGTCACAGCCACATTGACCCTTTTTTTTTTGCAAGATAATGTTATCGAATAAATTCAGCTACTAGTATTACTTTTCTTCAGCTCATCAACAATCATATTTGCCTTTCTCAGCAAGATAATGCCCGTTCGTCCTTCAAGGATAAAATGGTCAACTGCATTTCCGGTTTTAGAAATGCTTTCATGTGAAAAAAAATATACCAATCATCTCTGAAGTGGTAGAAAAATACCTTTTGCCGGGATGTAACACCATTTTCCTTGTTAAAAAGAATGCTATTGTGAACCAACCTATGATTACAGAGACTGTGGTATCTCCAGCCCATCAGGTAAACCCGGACAAACGTCGGGCTGGGCCGGGTTTGTAAAAGCCCGACCTTCATTTCTCAAGCCCGAGCCCGGCTCAAAGCCCAAAATACTCCCTATTTTTAAGCCCGAGCCCGGCCCGAAATCAAGCCCGAAACCTGAAAGCTCGGTCTGAATGTTGTTTTTAGTACGTGCATGTGCAAGCTCGACCCGAAGCCCGAAAGCCCGGCCCAAAATACGAAAAAATTGAAGCCCGAGCCCGACCCGAACTATCTTTCGGGCTGCAAAACAAAGTCCGAGCCCAGTTCGAATGTCAAGCCCGGCCCGGCCCGGCTCGAGTTTTTCTGGCCGGGCTCGGGACGGGTCGTCGGGCCGGGCTGCCCATGCCCAGGTTTACCACCAGGGTTTAAGTCCTGGTGCTCGCATTTATTCCTGAATTTATTTCAGGATTTTCGGCGATGCACATTTAGTGGGAGGAGATGTTTCCGTCGATGACGAGATGCATACGGCGACTTTGTAAATTTCAAGATGATACGCCGGCTCAGTTTTTCGGAGGTGCTCACAGACGTAGGGGGTAAGTGTGTACGTTTATAGGGGTGAGCGTATGCGTCTGTATATGAACGTTTGCGTCGGTACTGTTATAAAAGATGCTACTGTATCTCGCAGCCGGCTGTTGACCGACACGTACGCTGTGCAAATTTGAGCGATCATGTGTACAACGTCAGGATGCAGGCGCACGCGCGTCTGTCCGCGCACATAGAAATGTAGTGGTATCACTAATCTGTAGACGCTTTAATGATTTCAGCGTAGACGGACGTACCCACGTCGGTGCGAAGACAAGTATGAAAGCTGGCCGCGACGGGTTCAGGTCGGTCGCCTATGTTTCAGTCAGGTGAGGAGACGACAACAACAACAACAACTTGATTCCCCTGCCCTTTAGGAAATAGTACATACAGTATAAATAAATACGAATATTTGTACGGTCAAATGACAAGAAGACTTGTGCGATTTTTTAATTTATAAAATGACAAGAAGACTCTTGACAAGAAAGACAAAAGAGAATCTCTCATCAGTTGGTTGACAATTTGCAGAAAAAAGAAAGGTTTGCGAAACAAGGAAATCAAATAAGTCTATAGACATATCGGACAATCGATCTGACAGCTGCGGCTGCTATTTTGGCCGTGTTTCTTACCGGCTCCGACGATCCAGCTTGTAGGAAGAAGAGTGATCCAGCATTGCCGTCTTGTACTCTTGTTGGAAGTAGAGTGATCAAGTTGCAAAACTAGACGCGTCGATTACAAGAGCGACTCGTTTCCACCCACGTCCTCCGACTGATCTGCGGGTTCCCTCCCCCTTCGCCAGCCGCTCCAGCTGCGGGAGGGTGGCTGGGTGGGGGAACCCCGGATCTTCGTTTTGGAGTGTTCTTCGGGAGTGGAGTTGTGTGTGTGGCGCCGTCGTCATGCAGGAGGTGGCGGCGATGTTTGCCTTTTGTTCTCCGAGCTATTGCCTCCTCCCGACGATGGCTTCTACGGCGGTGTCGGTTGGTTCGGAGAGGTAGATTTCTGCCGTTTCCCATGGAGCGGCGAGGCTAGGTTTACATATTTTGGTCAACATGGCGGCGACGGTCAAGATGTTGGTTCTTGTGTCGGGGCTCTTTCTCCGCCTCGTTGGTGCTGGTTCCGACGTCGACAAAGAGCCGTGTGGTTGCCTGTTTTTGGGTGTTCCCAGTTCTATCTTCCTTTTCTTATTCGGCGAGGGAGATTGGGAGAAGCTTCCGGTGATTCCTACTTCGATTCTGGCGTGCTGTCCGTTTGGGCCTTGGAATGAAGACTTCCAGTCTGTCAATTTGTCCGGTTGCTGCTGCATCCAAGGGTAAGCCGGCTCCAGGAGGGAGCGGTGGCAAGGTAGGGACGACGCGCCCTCTTACCGCAGCGGTGTTTGTGGTGGGTTGGTTTTCAGGGACCTGGTTGTAATTTCTTTTTTTTGCTGGGGTGCGTTGTATCACTGGACTTTTCTTATTTAGTTCCTGTGTCCTTTTCGCAAAAAAAGGAACATAGCAAGAATACACACGGTAGGAAACTACGCTTTCTAGAAGTGTATACGATTCCGTACTGCCCGGGTTTGCCCCCGATCATTAAACTCCTTTTGCGACCATGACATCTCGACAGACAAACACCCACACGGAAAGCAATTAGCAGGTGCATCGCCACTTATATTTTGGAGTATATATAGTCTGACATGTGTTCCTCCTTCCTCTACGCTCCAAACCGGTTGGCTCCCCACCCCAGCGGACGGCACTATAGCCTCATTTTTTTAACATAAAGAAGTACTATTATCTTCTTTTTTTGCCACAATAAAATGAATCAACCACAGACATCACAGTTAGATGCACATACGTACGTAAAAGAGACTTTGGGCGAACACCAAAGGTCTAAAATAGGTAAATCAAAGCAACAGACCAACAGCGTGAGGAAGTGCACGGTCACGATGCTACTAAATGGAGGAGTGCTCGATTTCAAAAAAAATAAAAAATGGAGGAGTGCTCGGCATAGCACACAACAGAAGCTGAAGTTAATGGTGCTTTTTACATGACTTTCTCGAGCCACAGTTTACGAGTCGTTGGCGTGGTTCTATTTTTTTTTAAATGAGGCAATTTTTTGTCATTTTTATTGATGAAAAGAAGACATTTTCTCGGTTAATTAGAGGAAAACAAGGCAAAAACTTGATTACAACCCCCGGGGGCACACACGGACAACCTGGCCACAGACGCTAAACAATCGACCGAAGCCTCTAGGACATAGCAACTCCAATTATTAGAGGAACAGTAAATAATTGTCATGGCGGCTCGGGTCTCATTTTCGTACGGTATCTTCAAATGTCCACGGTCGTTGGGAGGTGGCTTGGGCGAACCCTATGGGGGTGCGCGACCTATGAACTGTGGCGGCGGGCTCG
>NC_041393.1:487717146-487729724 GCF_002162155.2 Triticum dicoccoides
TAGGCCCTGTTTCAAACTGGTGTTGTAGCGGTTGGTGTCGCCATGCGGTTGGACCGGTACAGCTTGACAGGGGACATCCACACTAGACCGGGAGCTTGACATTCGTGCGTTCGCTATGATGTGTTGCGTGCCCATCGTGTGTGGCATCACGGGGCGGTTGGTTAGATACGGAAGTGACCGGTTGGGCTGGACAGGGATAACTCGAGCTTTAGTAGCAGCGGCCAAATTCGCGGCGCAGGTATAGCGGCTTCTCAATGACTATGGTGGTGCTATTCAACAAGAAGACATCTCAATCCATTCCGTCGCGCCACCCCCTCCTCTCATCATGGTCGGTGGTAGAGGGAATCTCCTCCCCGAGAGGCGATAGGATCGTGACCCAGTCGGGCACGCACTTCATTTGTGCATGGTTGCACGGATTTTCGAGAGAGACTCGCGACCACCTCTGGTTAGGCATGTAGGCGAACAATGTTCGTGCTTGAGCATTTGTGCGCATGATAATAATTAAAACACACACCAATATTAAAGCAATCTGAATTAGTGTGTTCTTCGGCCGCGTAGACTGATGCGGACTTGCAGACGCTGTCCGCCTGCATCCCTACCTCCGGTGGACGCATGGTCGTTCCCAGCAGAGTACTGAATGGTGCAACTACCATAATATCTATCTGCAAGATGGTCCTTCGAACACTGCCTCATGTCCGAGGACACTCTTGTTTTGTCCTTCATTGGTAAGACTCAACAACAACAAAGTTACTTCATTACCTTATTAAAGGTGTCATCTCCATGTTGATTATCTTGGCACAAAGGATGAAAATTCTTGTATTGGCCGCCTCCAGCCGGATGTGGAGACATTGACGTGAGTGTGTTATCCCTTCTTGAAGTCATTTTTGCAGAAGAAGTCGACTTAACTGTAGGTGTTTTTTTAATCTTGTAAATGGGTTGCCATAGTTGTCTATGTCTCCTACTCTACATGTTGATGACATTGGCCTCGTTGTTTAGTGCCAGTTTTAATAAACTATGGTTGTGTGCATATGAGGATGTAGAGGCAAGAAGGTTTGTCCTCCCCTTTCGATTTTTTCTCCATTATGGCTAATATCATCAAGTTTTTCCACGGGGAACATATCCAACCTTACATCGGGAATATGACTCACATCATCGAGGATCAACCTATGACATGTGTTAGTTTCAATGCATTTAGTGCCCTTGCCAACCATCGTTGACACAGTGTTGTTTCCCATCCTCACGGAGCCAACAATGCCACTAGTGTAAGATGTGAAGCACTCTTAGTATGATGCGATGTGAAATGATGCACATGAATTCAACTCATGTCATCATCATGAACAACACCATATCATTCTTCATCTTCAATTACTAAGTAGTCACCTGCTACTTGTGAGATGCGTTGGGATTTCCTCGAAGTGGAGAGGATGAAGCAGTACAATAGAGATAAGTATTTTCCTCAGTTAAGAACCAAGGTTATCAATACAGTAGGAGAACCACACAGAACCTCGTTAGCAGTACCTACACACGCAAAAGCAAATACTTGCACCCGACGCGATCAAGGGGGTTGCAATCCCCTCGGCGGTTATTTGCAAGGATCAAATCTCGTAGTGATAGATAGATAAAATAAAACACATAAAAATAATGGTGATAAAATTACAATAAGGTATTTTTGGATTTTATATATGATAAAAGTAGACCCAAGGGCCATAGTTTTCACTATAGGCTTCTCTCTCGAACAAAAAACATACGGTGGGTAAACAAATTACTGTTGGGCAATTGATAGAAAAGCGCATAGTTATGACGATATTCAAGGCAATGATCATGTATATAGGCATCACGTCCGAGACAAATAGATCGACTCCTGCCTGCATCTACTACTATTACTCCACCCATCGACCGCTATCCAGCATGCATCTAGAGTATTAGGTTAATAAAAATGGAGTAACGCCTTAAGCAAGATGACATGATGTATGCAAAGTAAATCCAACCAATATGAATAAACCCCCTCGTTTCTTCCTTAATGGCAACAATACAAATACGTGTCTTGTCACCTACTTTTTCACTGGGACATAGAGCACCACAAGATTGAACCCATTACAAAGCACCTCTCCCATTGCAAGATATATCAATCTAGTTGGCCAAACCAAACGGACAGATCGAAGAGAAACACAAGGCTATAATAATCATGCATAAAAGGATTTAGAAAAGACTAAAATATTTCTCATGGATAATCTGATCATAAACCCACAATTCACCAGATCCCAACAAACACACCGCAAAAGAAGATTAAATCGAATAGAACTCCAAGAACATGAAGGAGAACAGTGTATTCAAGATCAAAGAGAGAGAATAAGCCATCTAGCTACTAGCTATGGTCCTGTGGGTCTATTGTAAACTACTCACGCATCATCGGTAGGACAACAAGGATGATGTAGAAGCCCTCCACGATCGATTCCCCTTTGACAGAGTACCGAAAAAGGCCTCCAGATGGGATCGCGGAAGAACAAAGACTTGCGGCGACAGAAAAAGTGTTTTGGGTGGCTCTCTATTGGTTTCCCGATTCTAGAGAATTCATGGAGGTGGAATTAGGTCAGACGGAGCTATGAGGGGCCCACAAGGCATCAAGGCGCGCCTACCCCCTCGACGCGTCCTGTTGCCTTGCCATCTCCTCGTTTGCCTTCGGGTCTCCTCCCGAACCTTCTAGGGTCTCTCTTGTCCAGAAAAAATCATCAAAAAGTGTCGTAGCGTTTGGACTTCATTTGGTACTGATTTCCTCAAAAACCAAAAACAGGCATAAAACAACAACTGGCACTTGGCAATAGGTTAATAGGTGAGTCCAAAAAAAATGATATATAATTGCATATAAAACATCCAAGATTGATACTATAATAGCGTGGAACAATAAAAATTAGAGATACGTTGGAGACATATCAAACATCCCCAAGCTTAATTCCTGCTCATCCTCAAGTAGGTAAATGATAAAAACAGAATTTTTGATGTAGAATGCTACCTAACATGTCTATCATGTAATCTATCTTAGGGTGTGAATATTAAGATCTGAATGATTTAAAGCAATAGTCTATACTTTGATATAAAGATATCAATACTCAGGCTTACTAACAAACAATCACGCCTTTCAAAATAAAAATGCTAAAGAAAGTTATCCCTACAAAATCATATAGTCTTGTCATGCTCCATCTTCTTAACACAAAGTATTTATCATGCACAACCCTGATGACAAGCCGAGCAATTAGTTCATACTTTTTAACACGCTTCAGCTTTTTCAACCCCCACGCAATACATGAGCGCAAGCCATGGATATAGCACTATGGGTGGAATAGAATGCGGTGGTAGAGATTAATAAGGGGAAGTCAAAAAGGAAGAAAGTCACACATTGACGAGGCTAATCAGCGGGCTATGGAGATGCCCATCAATTGATGTCAATGCAAGGAGTAGGGATTGCCATGCAACAGATGCACTAAGAGCTATAAGTGTATGAAATCTCAAACATGGAAACTAAGTGGGTTTGCATCCGACTTGCTTGCTCATGAAGACCTCGGGCATTTAAGGAAGCCCATCATCAAAATATACAAGCCAAGTTCTATAATGAAAAATTCCCACTAGTATATGGAAGTGACTACATAAGAGAATCTCTATATTAAAAACATGGTGCTACTTTGAAACACAAGTGTGGAAAAGGATAGTAACATTGCCCCTTCTCTCTTTTTTCTCATTTTTTGGTGGGCTCTTTTGACCTCTTTTTTCTCATTTTTTATTTCCTCACTGGGATAATGCTCTAATAATAATGAATAATGATGATCATCAGACTTCTGTTTACTTACAACTCAAAATTACAACTCGATACTAGAACAACATGTAAGTGCATCTAGTGCCACCCCTAGTTGGTTTTGGAGTATTGACGACAAACCTGGTTGAGGGACTAATGTGTTTGTGAGAATTGCAGGATAACACATGTAGTAGTCCCTCATTGATTCGGTTTACCTACCGGAGATGACCCCTAAAAATGTGTGAAGACATTGAAGATAATGGTGGTCTGTGAAGCTATTCACGTTGAAGACTATGACATGAGAAGACACCGTGTGAAGACTATGGAGCGCAAAGACTTAGTTGTTTCATTGTTTCCTTTTCTTCTTTGTTGAGTCATAGGAACCACCGTACTGTTAAGTGGGGTCCAAGTGAACAAAGTCAGAGTGACCGAAGTGATGCTCAAACAAATCCTATGTCTTCGAGCGAAGACAATGAGAGCAAATCTTATCCAGAGTCGGACGAGTCAGCTTTACTTGTAGCCCAAGTCAAGCTGCCGCGTGTGTTTGAAATCTTACCGTTGAGACACATGTCAGTTCCTTAGTGGCCCAGGGTCATTTTGGATAAATCAGGTCGGGTTGCCCAGTGGCTATAAATAGCCCACCCCTACACCATAAATTGGTGGCTGCTCAAAGTTAGTACACGGCTTTTGTCGTTTGAGAGCAGCCCACCTCCGAAGCCTTTGAGAGAGAATCCTTGCGAGGACGAAGCCCAAACCACCCAGGGCCCAAAGAGTGTTTGGCATCACTGAAGTCTTTCTGTCCGCGTGATCTGAAGACTTGTTACACTTGAGGACTGTGAATCCTCCAGCCGGTTAGGCGTCGCGTTCTGAGCATCCAAGAGTCATTGTGGATTGCCGGTGAATGAAGTCTGTGAAGGTTTGGAAGTCTACCTTGAAGACTTACCAGAGTGATTGGGCGGGGACTAGGTGTCCTTAGCTCAAGGGGAATAAGGTGAAGACACGGTCTTCTGAGTTGAATCTCAGCCTCCCTAACCAGACGTACAGTTGTCACAACAACTGGAACTGGTCGAACAAATCTCTATCCTCCCGAAGCTACTGGTTCTATCTCTCACTTCTCTTTACTTACAGTTTGTCTTCGTGAAGTCATTGCCTGCTTGCATTATCTGTCTGACTTCAATGTGTGACTACTTGTCTTGATTGGCTTCATACTATCTTCCATCCTGATCCTTACTACCTAGCTGCTAATAGTCTTCGTGCTTTCACTTCATTGAATACTTGACTATGGCTTGTCTAGTGTAGCCTACCTTCCGCTGCATACGAATAGTGTCATTTCCATTGTTTGTCTTTGAAACTCCCATATTTTGAAGACTTTCATAAAAATCGCCTATTCACCCCCTCTAGTCGATAACTAGCCCTTTCAATTGGTATCAGAGCAAGGTACTCCCTTGTTCTGTGTGATTCGGTTTAACCATCTGGAGTCTTAGCTATGTCGACTGCAGGGATAATCAAAGTCTCTGTTGCGTGCCCCATCTTTGATGGCACTGAGTATCCCTACTGGAAGAATAGAATGCTCATGCATCTTGAAGCCATTGATGTCGATCTGTGGTATGTCGTCAAGAACGGCGTTCCCAAGACTGGTGAAGGTGTCACCCTGCTGATGTCAAGAAGTTCGTTCAACTGGACTCTACCGCCAAGAACATCATCTGTGGTCATCCGACCAAAGGACAATATGACCGTGTGAGTGCTCTGGAAACATCGAAGCTAGTCTGGGACTGGCTCTCCAAGGTCAATGAAGGCGTCTCAACTCAGCGAGATCAACGGATCAGTGCTCTCCGCATCCTCTTCAACCGCTTCAAGAGACACGACAATGAGAACGTCCAACTCACATTTGATCGCCTCACTGATATCACAAATGAGCTCCAAGCACTCGGCACCACTGAGATCATGAAGCATGAAATGGTCAAGACACTACTGAGATCACTTGACAACTCATTTAACACCTTAACCCCGATGATACAAGAACGCCCTGACTTCAAGACTCTCGATCCGTCTGACATACTTGAGAGGCTCAACACACATGAGTTCCAGCTATCTGAGAAACAAGATATCTATGGCCCCAACTATGGACGAACTCGCACTTTGAAGGCAAAGGCCGCAGCTTCCTCATCTGAAGAAGAATCTGACTGCAGTTCTGGTGATCCTGAAGACATTGGAAAGGAGCTTGCTATGCTTGTGAAGAAGTTCCAGAAATTCACCAAGAAGAAAGGCTTCAGAAAGTCTTCATGATCCAGCTCAAGGAATGATGAAGCTTCCACCCATGACCACAAGAAGAGAACCTTCCACAAGTGCAAGAAACCTGGTCACTACATCTCTGAGTGTCCACAGTGGGACAATGAGAAGAAGAAGAAGAAGAGCAAAGAATATGATTCTGATGACAAGAAGAAGAAGAAATCCTCAAAGTCTTCTTCCAAATCTTCTTCCAAGTCTTCATCACACAAGAAGACACTACAAAAAAATACACTTCCGTGATGATACGTGTTTGTCATAGTAGGTCGCGTTTTCTGTCATGCATGTACATCCATGACAAATTTATGACAGAATCAAGATAGTCATACCTGTGCTGTCGTAGAAGTGTTCCATGACATTACCAAAATTATCATCACGGAAGTGTCCACTTCCATGACGATAAATCACGTGTCACAGAAGTGCTTTCGTCAAGGGTGACCGACACATGGCATCCACCGTAACGGAACACCGTTAATCTATCGGGTCAGGTTTTGGATGCGATAACCCATTAACAGCCCCGACCAATGGGGATTTTCCACGTGTAAAATCATCATTGGCTGGAGGAAACACGTGTCGGCTCATCGTTGGGACAGATGTCATCCACTCATTGGATGAAAGGCGCCCATGATACGTTGACACGTGGCACAGCCCAACAGAGGCCCATTCTTGTGAAAAGGCCGGACCGTTTGACTTGGTCAAAAGGTGGCGGGCCGGCCCATGGAAAGCCTGTTAACGACCTGTTCGCATGCCCATTTACAGCCCGCTAACCCAAGGCCCGTTACGCCCTATCCGAATTAGGCCCAGTAGCGTCATCTGGGACATCCAATATGATTCCAGCCCGTTTTCACTTCTGGCGCATGTATGGCCCATGACGTCTTTCGGCCCATATGAGGCCCTATGTAACTCTTGGACTATTAACGACCCGTGGTGAAACTGGCCCGTAATGAACAGTGTATCACTTTATACCCATTAACGGCCCGTGGTGAAACTGGTCCGTAATGAATAGTGTATCACTTTATACCCATTAACGGCCTGTTATTCCGTTGGGCCATTTCCAGCCCATGTTATCTTTCGGCCTTCTCAGAGCCCATTTATTCTTGGGCTCATTTCCAACATTCGTTTACTTACGGTCCGTTACTGTCATGTTCTGCTTGTGGGCCAAATTCAGCCCGTGGTTACAGTTGGCCCGTTAATACGTTGGGCCTTTTTCATAGCGTCATCAAATACGACCTATTAAAGATGGCCCGTTATGGTCGGCCCATGAACAGACGATTCCAACTCTAGCCCGTTTACGGCCATAATGCGGTCTGTTTGGCCCATGTTTGGCCAATCGATCATACAGACCGTATATGTCCCATTGATGATACGACCCGCAGAAGGCCCATTGTTTCTATGACCCGTAGGAGGCCCATTATTTCTACGGCCCGTAGAAGGCCCACTGTTTCTACGGCCAGTAGGAGGCCCAGTGTCACTACAGTAAATATTAGCCATGTTTATTGTGGCCTACTTTTAAATTTTTTGTTATTGTAGCCACTAGCAAACCGCGGAAAAAGAACTGCAATGATTACAAGCAAACAAATAAACAAGACAACAAGGAAATAAATAAGCAAGCAACTAACGCTAGGCTATCATGGCTATTACACATATTACATCCACTGGGCATCAAAGTTCGCCACCAGTGCGAATATAGGGAACAAAGCAATATATCATATACACTGGTTGTCAAAGTTGGCGACCAGCGCAAATAAACGCCACAACAAAACAAATTCAGAACTGAAACCACTTCAGAAGATCTCAAGAAACAATATCCTGGGTACCCATAATGCTGGCAAGATGCTTAGCAAGCTTATTAACTTTCTCTTATTTGGCGCTTAAATCCTCCAGCGCTTGCTGTTGCACCAGAAAATATGCATATGAATTATGCAGGGACTTCCTCAGTCCTTCAGCTTCCTGTCGCAGCACATCTGATCGATGTCTTTCAACTTGAAGTTGAGACTCAAGAAGATGAACTGATTTAGACAGCGAGTTCGAAGAGCTTGTGCCAGCAGTAGTGGCCAGTAACTTGAACACTACATCAAGACAGGACTTTTGGGTTCCCTCACTGTCGTCAAGATAGTTTTTATCAGCTTTCTTGGAGACCAACAGGGATGTCTCACTATCTTGAACCTTTATCTGCATTACTTCCTTTACCATTGGATAACGCGGTACTGTTCTCCAATATTTTATCCGCATTCTAAAAGAGAAACAAGCAGACACATCACATGTTTACCATGTTGTATATGAAACTCATTTTGGTAAATGAGTTCAGTAGTAAAGTGGATAGGATAACAACATGAAACAAACATATATCTATGTACCATGGTCACTTTATGGTCTATATCATTCTAGTTTTTGTTGCCAAATCAAGATAGAGACACAGTTCAAATAATATTTGTTCAAGACAAAGTAGAATAGACAGAATATAAGTGTGGGTAACTATAGAGCAATAACAACACTTGTAATGTGCATGAAATGAGAACATAACTGTTTATTCAATTGAAACTGAAATCAACATAGAGCAGGTTACAACAGCAAACTAGTTAAAGAAACAGGTTTAAAACATACCTGTTGCGCCATTGGAGTTTCAATTCCATCCTTCAAATTTGAAAATAGTTGGTATGAGTAAATACAGTAATGCAAGAGCAAAGGAGTATGAACCATAGCTATAGAACCTGACCTGAGAACAAATCTTCTTCTCCTTTAAGCGTTGAGTTGGGATTCGGAGTGGTGGTCCTCGTGCTTTGGGCACTGCAGTTCCCTTACTAACTGCTCGTGTTTGGGTGCTCTATGGTGGAGACGGTGCTGTGTCAACTGGAACTGGGTTACTATCTGCCGGGGTTGGGGTTAGAAGGGGTGTAGCTGGTTCTCTGTCCAACTGGGTAGGTGTAAAATCTGCGAGAGTCTGGGTTATGTGTGGTGGATCTGGTCCTTAGGCAAGTACAATCGTGGTTCTATCTGCATCAACTGGTAGCACTATCTTTTCTGAAGACCGTGTTGTTACTCCCTTAGATACTGCCATCACACTCTCCAATTCAAATGGCTGATAAACAAGAAAAGTAATTGAAAGTATAGACATTGTATGATAGACATGTGCAATGGATAGTGGGGAATAAAAGAGGGCATGAAATAATTCATATTTATGGTGTCTAACCAAACAGGATAGCATGACACAATTTCACATATATGATGGCTAACTAAACAAGATAGCATGACACAATTTCACATTATGATGGCTAATTAAAAAAGATGGAAAGACATAGTTCAAAATATGAGACTATGTAAACAGGATGACATGACATAACCATATAATGTGTTTATTAAATAGGTTGGCATGCCATAATTCACATACGTTCACGGATAGAATGCCATAATTCAAAACATGATGACTGTAAACACTAAACAGGATGAGATGATATAACTATATGATGTCTTTATTAAATGGGTTGCCATGCCATAATTCAGATAGATGATGTGTATGTACTATGTAAACATGATGGCATGATATAATTCAAATATATGATTTATATAGTAAGCAAGTAAGCAGATGGCAATCCATATATGATGTAAAAACTAAGCAATGCAAGACAACATGCATGACATGGGTAATATAACCCTGCCAAGTTTGAGCATAGACCTCAGGGGGGAAATAGGACTGGTCATCAGTCTCTGAATCCTCCTCTGAGGAGATCTCTGTAACCAGCAAGATGTCTGCTTCAGCAGGTAGCATTGTCTGCTCTGAATACCTTGTTTTCACTCTAGATACTTCGATCACTGCTTCAAATGGCTGATGCATATGAAGAGTAGTTGAATATACAAACTTTGTCGACAAATGGAACACGTAATACAAAAAATGATAGCATGATATAATTCACATACATGATGATTGGCTAAACAGCATGGCATTGCAGAATTCACATATATAATGCCTTTGTAACAAGATAGCATTGTATAATTCACATATATAATGTCTTGCAACAAGATGGCAATGCATAATTCACATATATGGTAATTAGACACTGAACAGGTGCCATTCACACAAAGCATGTCTAAACTAATCAAATGACATAGCAATGCGAGACACCATACGCACGATATGAGCAACATAACCCTGCCAAGTTAGAGCATACACCTCGGGGGGTATAGGACTGGTCATCTGTCTCTAAATCCTCCTCTGAGGAGCTATCTGTAACCAGCGAGATATGCGCTTTGTCAGATAGCATAGTCTTCTCTAAAGACCTTGTTTTCACTCCAGAATTTGCCATCATTGTGTCAAATGGCTGATGCACACGAAGAGTAGTCGAATGTACTAACATTGTTGACAAATGTAATATGTAACGGAAAAAAGGATGGCCTGATATAATTTACATATAAGATGACTGGCTAAGCAGGATGGCATTGCAAAATTCACATATATGATGCCTGGCTAAACAAGATGGCGTTGCATAATTCACATAAACGATGAATAAACTAAACAGATGGCATTCACACAAAGGATGTCTAAACTAAGCAGATGACATATTTGATGTATAAAGTAAGCAATGCAAGACACCATATGCATGATATAACCAACATCAGCATGCCAAGTTAGAGCGAAGACCTCAGGGGGTAAATAGGAGTTGTCTTCTCCTTCTGAATCCCCCTCAGAACAGATATCTTCCTCTCGATTACAATCCGAAAAGCGTGGAGGGGGGGCTGCCTTTGCACCTACCATGGAGCGACGTCGGCATGAAATTTTATTGCCATGCAAGGCTCGTCTCTTTTGCTCTACATGTTCAGTTCCATTGTTTATGATAACTGTCATGCATAGGAATAAAACATAGTGAGATTATGTAAGGAGTGCATGCAGAAATACAGAGTGATGGTAGCAACCTGTGGATAGACCCAAAACCAATAATAGCAGGCAGATAATGGCTTTAGTTAAAAAATACACATAATGGCTTCTTTACTGTTTGTTTCCCACCCAACATGAAACTCATAGTAGACACCAAAGATTAACCAGATAGTAGATAGATACTATTGATAGCGGCCCCGATATGTACCCCACAACCATTTAAAAACTCAAGTTTGACCATTAGTTTGGAGCTGACTCAGAGTCTAATCGGTGAACTGGACGATAAAGTAGCATGTAATATTAAGCGATGCATAAGTAAGTAGACACGAAAGAGTGTGATCTCTCTTGCGGACCCGTGTAGTCCTCGAGGTCATCTGCTCGGTTGATGATGGTAATGCAGTTTTCATGGCTGCCAGCGGTGGGGAAGAAGATCTGAGGCGGCGAAAGACAGTCTGGAGGCCGGATCCCTGCTGTGCTGGACCCTTCTGTCATTGGAGCAGCTGAGCTCGGGTGGACGATGGCGCAGTAGGAGCGGGACAAACCATGCAAGGTTTTCTTTGACAACTATCTGTAAGAGAAGTAATTCTGTAAGGGCTCATTTGAATTGGAGGATTCCAACAATGCAGGGATAGGAAATAGACAGGAATAGGATAGGAATGCACGTGCAAAACGGAGAATTTAAAAACACAAGATTTCTGCCAATCTGGGTGTTTGATTCACAACAATTGGAAGATCACAGGATGCAAAGAAGCATGATGAGATTAAGTCAAAGCACAAGAAAATGTACGGTTATAATGCTATTATGCTACTATCTCTTAGTCTTGTGCTTCATGAATAGGAATTTGAAAAGGAGGACAAGTGAAAATTAAAATTCCTACGTTTTTTCTTCCAAGGAGACACTAAAGGAACAAATCTGTGTGCTCAGTGGACAATATATATAACATGTAGAGTAAAAAAGAGATGCAACAAGTGTACAACCTCTTTGGCGAAGCCATGTCGATCTCAGCGTGATTGGGTTGGCCGGTGAGGATGCTCCGGCTAACTTTGCTGTCGGAGGAGGGGAAGAAGATCTTAGGCGTCTGGAGATGGAGCCCGAGGTACTGCTCCGCTGTGATGGAGGGTTTTGTCATTGGAGCAACTCCGGTGAGTTGTACGACGTCGAGGCTGTAGCAGGACAAGAGAGACAACGGACAACGTTAACCTGAGTGGAATTCTAATAGCATCTCCAATACATGACGTAAAATACATAACCACAAAGTGCTAGATGTAAAATACATTAGCCGCTCATCTCTGAACTTAACTGTCAAAACTGAACTTAACTGTCGAAACTGAACTTAACTGTCGAAACTGAACTTAACTGTCGAAACTGAATTTTGCTGTCGAAACTGAATTTTGCTGTCGAAACTGAACGCACTAGCAAGGTGAGGCTACACGTCGGTTGACTGATTTTTTCATTTCTGGTTAGTCGATTTTGCAGCCATTGGATACGAAATCAAGGGCCCGCGGTTCATCTTCAACCTCCACCCCCTTGAGCCGCCAGCCACCACTGGCCAAACAGCAGCCCCCCGCCGCTCGCGGCCGGCGGTGCGCCGCCCCGCCCACCCCGAAAACACTCCCCACCGCCGGTCCGCCGCC
>NC_041393.1:487730007-487733007 GCF_002162155.2 Triticum dicoccoides
GCTTTTTCTCCGGCGATCCCCACGCCACCGCCCCGCCAACGCCCCGCCACCGTCGGCGACCACCGCCCACATCCTGAACCCTAAGATAGATAGTGGGGTACCTCTCCGGCGAGCCCCCCTCCCCACTGTGGCTGGTTCTTCCTTCACCCCAATGAGCCCACCCCTTGAAAATTGACTGATCCAAAAGTCGATTCAGTCGATTGAAGTGTAGCCAAATCGGAGCAACATCGCAAGCAAGAGCAAGAGCGAGAGCAGCATCGCGAGCAAGAGCAATAGCAAGAGCAGACCAGGCAGGGGACCGAGAGCAAGGGCAGAGTAGCAGCGCAAGCGAGAGCTAAAGCAGCAGCAGCTCCTACTGATGTGGACGTCGCCGCCGAGGGAGCGGCGCCGTGGAGGAAGTGGCCGGCGACGCCGCCGTGGATGGAGCCGCGCCGTGTCGGCTCGGGACCGAGCGCCGGCAACATCGTGAGATCGAATCAATAAGAAAATGCGGCGATTAGTGTACAACCTCTTTGGTGGCGCCGATTAGGCCGCAGCTTCATCCGAGGAAACGGTGATGATGATGCTCTTCCAGTGGTGCAGGTGAAGACGACGGTGTGGGAATGGAGGTGGTGCGAAAGACGAGGGGAACATCGGGGCAGCTCCTTGGACGTGGAGGACGGGGTGGCTGAATCGGCGGGACGATGAGATTGACGACGGATCCTCATCCGGTACGGTGGATGAGGGACGTCGAGGTGTTGCTGTGGACGATGTCGTCGGGGAAGAGGCTCCGGCTGGGTGGTGGACGGAGCAGGGTGTGGGGTTTCGTCGCGGGTTTTCACGGCCTCGGTGTACGAATGGGTGGGCGGATGGGATGGCAGTGGGGAACCATGGCTTAGAGACGCGCTTGTCCAAAATGTGGAGTAAGTTACGAAAGTACCCCCCACCAATTTGAGGCGGTTCTTTCGGTTCAGGGGTGCCACGGGCATTTCGCATGTCGGGATTTCACAGGAGTTGGGAGTTTTCACGCGCGTTGTAATTTCGGAATAGTAAGGCGCGAGTTGAGATGGAGGGAGTTGTCGGAGCACAACGAGACAGATATATATCTTAAATATTTTGGGCTAACAAGGCGCGGGTTGAAATTTCCGGACAAGCCTAACGTGTGCTGTACCAAATCAATGCGCACTACAAATGTCATTCAAAACTTTGAATTCATGTTATGTTCAATTAAAATATTTCACTACGTGTATAATGCATGCAACCTACTACTCAAATGAACATTTTAGTGCATTCCAAACGTATATACTACCGCTTCAATATGAACTAAATTTGAATAAGATCTATAGTAATGATTGTTGTGAAGTCAAAGCATTTGAATTCGTTTCTCTGTTTTAATAAGATCTACAATCACCATTATTGTCAAGTTAAACCATCGTTTGTGTATTATCTTCATAGCACACACATGATTAGTCTCGAGTTACATATGAACTATGTGTACTATATAAACTCAAACTAGATTTTTTGAATCCATTTTATTTTGATTTCAAATCACATTACATTTCTAGCTCTAGCTAGATCTTCATAATCTAAACCATGTCTCATATGTATAATTTGTTTATCACATTATGTATGGTGCCCCGCCCCCTACGCCTACAAGTATTTAGATGTGAGTTGCAAACACCACACATTACCACAAATTCAAATAAAATGTGAGAATGTTCGATATATAGTATTGTTTAGATTGCTCGATATTTAGTTGTAAGCTGCAAACGCCACACATTATCACAACTTCAAATAAAATGTGAGATTGTTTGATGTATAGTATGGTTTATATTGTTCGGCATTTAGCTGTGAGTTGCAAACGCCATGCATTATCACATTATGGTATAACATGTGCACAACACGTGTATCACCGCTATATTCATGCATGCAATTTTTGAAACACTATGATCTCCTATTCAAATATATGAATCCGCTTTCATATCAAATTATGATCTTTATTAGTCTCTTACATCCACACAATCCTCTAACCTTTGTAGCTACCACTAACTTTCTCTCGTGCATGCACACGCCCTCCTCGCCCTCCCCCTCCCTCGGCATTCTATCCACCGGGCACATTCATTTTTTTAGGTTGTTCTCCCAGAGTCTCCACAATTCCTTTCCGACACACACCGATCGATAAACCTCTCCAGCGATGCCTGCCTACAACATACACACACACCTTCAATCTCATGCTTTATGTGTCCTTGCCTCGTGTGTCTCATACGGTCAGACACACGTGTAAACTCTTGCCCCTCTTTTCATCAATCTCACAACCGCACACTCCTCCCCCTATCTAGTTAGTAGTTGGGCCTCTCGCACCACCTCCTAGCTCCATTCTCTCTGTCTATCCGTCTCGCTGGGCCTTATTTGCCTCTAACAAATGGACGTACACCGACCGATCTCTCACTATAAATATAGCTAGCTAGGTCCTTATAACTCGTTTTTACCCACACATCGATCGATCTACCTCATTAGTTGTGTCTCTCCCTTCCTCCGACAAACAACAATTGATCTATCGATCTAGTTAGGTTTGCACATGGTTCCCCTTCATCATCCATGGATGCGTCCCGACAGATCTATCACGCACAGGCACACACAGAAACACATTCCCACTCTTATCGATAACATTGCAGTTCCACCCTCAGTTTGTCTAGTAGGCCTCTTCCAACATCTCCGAGAAGCAACTCCATCACCCATCCAGCACTCTACCCCTCTCCCTCCCTCTCCCTCCCTCTCTCTCTCCTCTCTCTCTCCCTGTCCCATCATATTTCCCATCCTTCAGTTATGTATGGATGTCGACCGATCTCCCTCAAGACACAGCTGGGTCTCTCCTTCTCAACACATATACGAGTCGTTCTACCTCTATAGTTAGGCCTCTGCCTACCCCTCCCCCCACCCCCTCCCCCCACACACACCGATACATCGAGCGCTCTAGTCATGTCTACGTACCACACACAAACTTGACATGTGCCCTCTAAC
>NC_041393.1:487733234-487745586 GCF_002162155.2 Triticum dicoccoides
CGTGCACGAAGAGAAGAGGTGCATGCACGGTGCACGTACTCCCGTCTCTTTCCCAACCACACCCGCGCGGGTACACGGTGGAGCTCATTTCTGTACGAAAAAGGCAGCCCACGTGGTAATTTGGCACGTGTACTGGTTGTCCACTTGGTGGAGGGAGGATCGTCTACCACGGGTGAACAAACAAATTGCGACTTGACGCGTTATGTTAAATTAAAAAAAGAGGCAAACCATGTGGGGCCTACCTTAGAGGAAAGGCTCTATACACTGGAGTACTTTTGGTGTGTCCCGTCAACTCGCAGAACGAGGAGAAGCTTGCTTAGTACGCCGTCTCCCCCGCCCACGGGCGTGGTGGTTCGCAGGATGAGGTGAAGCTTGCTCCGCCTTTACGCCCGCTCCCACGCCCATGCGCACGGTGGCTCGCAGGACGAGGAGAAAAGTTTACTACTCCCTCTGTTTACTCCTCGTCCCTACTACCTTGGTTATAGAGATTATATCATATTGTTTGGAATATATATGTCCTTTAGTAGATTTCAATATGAACTACTAGTACATACTCCAAACACTGATGTATATAGACGTATTTTAGAGTGTAAATTCACTCATTTTGCTCCGTATGTACTACTACCTCTGTCCGGGTTTATTGGTCCCCATTGTATTTCGTGCCAAATTTTGACCATAGATTAAACTAAGAAAATGTTCACGCATGTCACGAAACATTATATTTTTGAAAACTATGTTCAAATATGAATCCAATGAGATAATTTTTCTTGACATGCATTAACATTTTGTTAGTTAAATCTTTAGTCAAAATTTGGCACAAACTATAAAAGGGATGTATAAACCAGGACGGAGGTAGTAGCACACTCCCTCGCCCCTCGACCCTCGCCCACGTGGTGGACGTGCAGCAATTCATTCGGTCTCATATAGCCAGAATGATATATACTGCACTACCATTATTGCTCGACTTCCCGAAGAGGCGAAGAGGCAATCGCAAGGTTAATATTTTGGAGAGGAGTTTACTCCTACACACGCGGGCGCTCCACTATATACATAGTCAGGACGGGCCAGCCTACACGGTTGCTTGCTGGGGTTGCTCTCTTCACACTCTCTCGCACAAAACGACTGTGGCCACATCTCTAACATCCCGGCGGATCACGTCCGCTTGGGGAAGGGGTGGATGCTTAGTGTAGATGCGGTGGCCGTCGCGGACGGCGAAAACCCATTGTCGGCACGTCCTGATCAGGGGTCTCTGCCGTTCTTTCTCACAAAGCCGGTGAGGTTGCCTTCGTCCCTTGCTCACTGCCGCGATGTGGGCAGTTGCCGCCTCCCGCCGCCCTCCTCAAGGTTGAGCTACGTCCCTCAGGTACAACTCCCTTTACAATCGGCTTGCACCACTGCTCCAGCTGCCCACATCACTCCCTATGGATATTTCTCTACTTCTTTGCCCCGCACATACCTGATACCTCTACTGGCTTTTTTTAGGGAAACCTCTACTGGCTTCTACGTACTGTATTTGTGATGAGTTTACGTCTCATCAACTAGCCCCAGTAATCTTATTCTAATCACGCTTCTTCAATTTCTTTGCCACATGGATGCTCATCTCGATTTTGGTGAAACTGCACAAAATGATCCGATGGTAAAAGGTTGCAAACTTCATTTATTAGGAAGCTCGAATGTTGCCAGCAAATTGAAGCCTGGTCAGGGTTCACGGTTCAAGGGCTAGGGACTGCATGGATTATTTTTTTCTTTAGCTGCCTCTGTTCCAAAATAAGTGTCAACTTTAGTAGTAGTACAACTTTGTACTAAAGTTTGCACAAAGTTGAGACACTTATTTTGGAACGGAGGGAGTACATATTTGCTATGATGTGTCAATCATTGAGATGCAATAGCATGCATGTTAGTCTCCTTTGTATTTGATAAAATGTTGCAACGGGCAACCTTGGACGCAAGATACATGTAACAGGAGCTGGAAGCTTCATAGCATTGTACATTTTTTATCTCGCTGATAAATTACAATACGTAGTACTATACTAGTACTTCCTCCGTTCCTAAATATAAGTCTTTGTAGAGATTTCACCATGAACCACATGCGGATGTATATAGATGCATTTTAAGTGTAGATTCATTCATTTTGTTCCATATGTAGTTCACCTAGTGGAATCTCTACAAAGACTTATCTACTAGTAATAGCTAGCCCCCACTACTAGGAATTCTCTATCCTCTCCTTGAGCCACATCATCAAAATTAATGTATGAAGTAAATCAGTCCATAATAGCCGTCTGATTTAGACGTTGAGAGGCTCCGCACTAAGCCACATGCAAGCATGCAGAAATACCGTGGCACATGCATGTGAGTGGGTTTTAAATCACATCAACATGTCTGCACGCAAGCATGCACCGGTAGCATGCATGTAAGTGAGCTTTTAAGTCCCATTAACATGTCAAAAAGAAAAATATAATCCCATTATGCAGTAGGAGTTGGCTGATCTTTTTTCCTTACGTGGGATGATCTAAATGATGATGGGAGTTTATTTAGTTTGGCTACCATATTTGTCATGCGGTTATAGAGTTATTTTAGTTCTATGAAATCGATAATTTTGCGCAGAGAGATATACCGCTGTTCCGCAGCAACGCGCGGGGACTCATCTAGTAATATTTAGGAACGGAGGGAGTACTATGTAAAGAGTTAGGTGTCACACGGTGATAGTGTGAGGTGGGCCATGTAATCACTGAGCCTGCGTGTTTTCACTGCTCTTGCACTCCTCCGCTGTAAGAATGGAGAAAATTGTAATCTAGTAGTAGTAGTACCTCCTTTTGCCAAAAGCGTGGGACATCCAGCAGTCCTACCACCTCAGTAATAAAGATCAATGAGCCGTCAAATTACATAGACCCAGCAGTAAGTTGGACGGACAAAGCAACCATCACTCTTGCGCTAGTGAGAGGTCGCGTCCGCTCTGCCCGAGCATGAATGCGGCACCGATTCTTTGGAGCGGCGCTGATCGTTTCGGGCGGGAAGTGCGCGCGAGCGATGGAGGGGCTTTGGGTGGGCCAGGCTGGTAAGGAGCGGGCGTGGAAGCTGTCCGCATGTCCCTACCAGACACGCCCGGAAACGAGAGGATGCACCAACGCTCGCGGCTAAAATCGTACACTACACACCATCTCTCTGTAGGAGTAGGTCGATCTGTCGCACTCTCTAACACACACATGTTGTTAAACACACACACGCACACGCACGCACCTTGGTCCCGTTGCATCTTCTAACGTGACTTATTACATCTAGACGGAGGGAGTAGTAAGTATACGAGATACGGTGGCACACTGACTTAAGTCGAATACAAGTGCCCAAAATTTGTGTGCATGTCATAATAAGGATTCACTTAAAATAGTACGTGAGCGAACAGATGGATCAATTGGACAGTGTTCCTGAGCAGTAGCGAGATGTGTGAGGTAAGATACACCGCTGGCGCTTTTAATTTTTCTTATTAATTTGTTTGTTTCACCCTCTGACTGATGGGACCCAACGTACTACATGGAGAGAGGTAAGGTGACTAAGGCTGCATTATTTCTGCACCACTGTGGATAGTCTTACCACCAAAGCCACATGACACGATTATGATTGAAATCCCAATGACTCCCCCCCCCCACACACAAAACACACGACATGCTTGTCACACAAATGCAGGAATGTATAAAAGGTTATTTTCCTCTCATTGAACATAACGGGAGGGTTGTGTATCTGGTTTGCCTGTTCGCTCATCAAACTTGAGGTCTCGGGTTCGATAACTATGCTTGAGCATAATTTTTGCCAGGAGGATTCTTTGACTGGTAAAAATGTTTTCTAGGGTTTGCACGCTTCATACTCTCTCTCCAGTATATATATACACGCTGGAGCCTCAGTGCTTGTAGTTGCTCTCTTCACACTCTCTCGCCCTCTCCCGCTGGAGCCTCAATGCTTGTAGTTGCTCTCTTCACACTCTCTCTCCCTCTCCAGATCTGAACAAGACATCGTTGGCCTCTCTCTCCCCTCACTGCTGCTCAAAGAGCCGGCAGGATCCGTCCGTCGGGAAGGGAAGGAGGCTTAATGCTGTTGCCGTCGGCGAGGGAGGGAATCCACTACCGGTGCAACTGTTCACTTTCCACCTAGCGGCGGCGCGGGAGGGCCTCCGACCCCTTCTTCTTTGCCTCTGTCCCATCGCCCACCGAACCACGCCATAAGAACCTTAAGGTATATTTTACTTACTCCACATGCATTGCTCTAGCTGCATTTATATGATGAATCTAGGACGTGGTTCAAAGAGGAAAGGAGTGGGGGAAAGTAGTGGGAAAGTTGTATATAGCATGAATCTAGGACGTGGTTCAAAGAGGAAATGAAGGGGGAAAGTTGTATAGCATGCATCTAGGACGTGGTTCAAAGAGTAAAGGAATGGGGGAAAGTAGTGGGGAAAGTTGTATCGCATAAATCTAGGACGTGGTTCAAAGAGGAAAGGAAGGGGCGAAAGTACTAGTTCAAAAAGGAAAGGAAGGGACAAGGCTGTAGAGTTTGAGCTGGACTAGATTTGCTGCGCTCACATAAGGAAAGGTGTCTAAAGATAACAAAACTGGGACCAACACAAATATGCTCCTTGGTTGTTTGTTCTTTGTTGCAACAGACTATGCATGACCACAGTACATCGGTAGATGCACATGGTGCTGGTGCGTCCACTGTCCCGTGCAACTCATTAGCTGTTGTTAAATCTAAGGCCCTGTTTGGTTAAAAACTCCCTAGTCCCTACCTGCTTGGTTCCAGGGACTAAACATGGACTAGAGGTTATTAAATGACATGCTAAAAGACCATGTTACCCCTAGTAATGAACTAATAGAAACAAGGTGCGATGCGTGGCAGGGGCAACTGTTGGAAAAAGTCCCAAAAAGACTCCCTCGGGGTCTTCTTTCTTTAGTCCCAAATGCCCACTTTTAGTCCCTAAAAGTCCCTCCTATTTGGTTTATATGGGACTGACACGGAGTTTTTTTAGTCCCTACACCAAAATGTCCTTGTAAACAAACACCCTCTAATAATGCCGCTGGAAAATTGATGCAATGCCACAGTTAAAAGCAACTTACATGTTTAACTAATTTTATTGTTAATATAATCTCTATGTTAATATTAATCAATGGCACCGTTTGAGAAATGCTACTGTCTTGCTTTATTTCCCATTTAGATAAGGTAGATGCTTCTTTTTGTTGGCTTCTGTGTCATCCACCGTTATTGACCACCAATTGTTTCCTTTGCACCTCTGTGTAAATAGGGTTATCTACTTCACCTCATTGCCATTGTGACCTTTTGTTTCACTGCACAAAACACTTTTGTTTTAAGAGTGTTTTGTGCAGTTCAACCAAAATATCACACCGACAACGTTGCTTGATTGCTTGATCTTAGTGGAATTGCACAAGAGGAGATCTTACTTCCTATCCGTTAAGGCGAATTTGGTTCAGATCTTCTTCTTGTGAGTTGTTTGAATTCCGCATCATGAGAGGTCTTCTTATTGAACCAAGTGATCAAGGGGAAGAACAAGCGGAAGAAAAACAAAAATCAACTCCCGGTGCTGTAATGAAGCACTAGAACTGTGATGACACAAGTAATGATATAGTTTTGCATCTTAATTTATTGCTATGGCTGGAATGAGCAATTGTTTTGCCACTGATTTGATCCCATACGTAATTATCTCTACATGTGCAAACAGGGATCTTCTTTGAAGATACCATATGTTTTAGTGGAGCTGCACAAGAAGATGTTGGAAACATTAAACTAATTGAGGAGTATATAGTAAGCATGGCCACCCCCGTAGATAGCAACAGATGGTTCTGGAGAAGTGCTTCATCTGTATGCTCTACACAATCAGCCTCCTGACAAAGGTTGGTACTCGCCCACTGATTTCATCCACATGATTGAGCTTTGTCATCTCTATTGGTGTTGTGCTACTGTTTAGATACTCTCATGAAAAAGTGGCACTGTCCTTGAGAAGTGCTTCATCTGTGCTATTTTAAATATTTCCTTTCCTTTTTTTCGTGCAAATAGGGATGCTAGCATTTAGTAGTCCTCTTGTCTTTGCACAACAGGATCATCTTCCTTTGAAGAAGAATATGGAGTACATGAAGTGACTAGTTCCGATTATGCCAAGATGAAGAAGCCTTGTCTATCTTCTCATCAGAAGGAGCAGTTGAAGGATGGTTACATCACTCCCCACAAGACCAAACTAACTTCAGCTCAGAAGGACTGACAAATCTCCATTTTTTGCTGTGATGCGCGAGTACAATGTTGTTCTAGGATTCTTTCTGGTGAGTTCCATTTTTCTAAAAGTGTGCTCTACATGGACCATGTATGTGCCTGTTGAAACTGTCAATTCATAGTACAGTTTGCTTTATACTAATCACTTTTTTGTATTTGTGCAAACAGGGGTGCTCAGCTTGATTTCAATGGGAACTGCACAAAATGTTCATGAATACATCGAATCATTCATTTCCACCACAAGAAAGGAGGTGCCCATAAGTTCAAGGTGTTGCAACATATACGAGCGAAATCATACAAGCTACGCGCGAATTTGGTTGATTTTGGTGGAACTGCACAAAAAGAACAGTTGGTTTATTTAGCACGAGGTGCCATATCAATGTCCAAACTGATGGCAAACCCTGCCCATTCCACAATCCTAGGCATTTGATATTTTGGAATGGGACAACCTTGTCAAATTTTGCTCATTGATTTTAGCAAGATATGCATTTGATATTTTTGAATGGGACGCCCTTTGCTGTCAGCAGCGTCGATCAATTTTTTCTTTATTCTTTAGTTGTGAAGTAAATATTGCCTCTGACATGTGAGTCGCTGAGATGCATAATCATCGATTCTTTTGAATGTTCTCCATGAATTGCCATGCCTGTGTGTTTGATTGTAATGTACAGAAACGCTAAAAAGCTGCTCAAACTCTTTGTACTCCTTCTGTTCCTTTTTACTTTGCACATTCTGAAAGTGCATAATTTTTTGTATAAGATTGGTCAAAGTAGAGATACTTTGACTGCAGACAAAACTTGTATGCAGACTAGAAAGGACCGGAGGGAGTACATGTGAAACTGCTGCAAACGAGGTGATCACCCTGGGAATAATGCTAGTTCGTATTGTTTTGCATGTTCATCAAATGTCAGTGATATAGGAATTCGAACTAATCAAAATAAATTCATTCATACACGGTCGGATTTCATATAAACATGCCGGATTTCATTACATTTCATACATTCTTCAACTAAAAGGGGTGCCCTGGAGGTATAATTAATTAACCGAAGCTACCCACCTGTGTCCCGCTGAGCCGAACAGAAGCTTCAGTGACTTAACTGCAGGTGCAGTTGCGTAACTGACATGTGGCCTCTTGGGCCCACGTGTCAGTCAGCCAACTGCACCAGCAGTTAAGTAGAAGCAGCGTTCTTATCCAGCGCAGCTCTACGACTCCATGTCGCTGCCAAGAAGCTAACCGGCCGTCAATGGTCAACCCGCCTAGATTGGCTTCAACCGGAGGGTAGCAGCGGTGGCCTTACTTGGACCCAAGCGGCGGCGACCTACCGTGTTCTACTCTTCCTCGTTTTCTGTGTGGCGCGGCCTCGTTGGCAGCGGGGCGGGGCCTCGACGGAGCCGGCGATGTCCTCCGTCTCGTTGTCGGCGGGCGGCGCCTCAGTGGAGCGGTGGAAATCCTCCTCCATGTTGCCGGCAGGGTGGGGCCTTGGCTGAGCCGGCGATGTCCTCTGCCTCATTGTTGGCAGGGCGGGGGCTCGGCGGAGCCGGCAGTGTCCTCTTCCTCGTTGTTGGCGCCGCGGGGCCTCGACGGAGCCGGCGGTGTTCTCTGCCTCGTTGTTGGCGCCATGGGGCCTCGGTGGAGCAGGGCCTCGTCGATGCCAGCGGAGCGGGGACTCGTCGGAGCTGGCATTGTCCTCTGCCTCATCCTCGGTCTCGCGAAATAGTGCCTCGCCCGCTTCATCATCCTCTTTGCTAGCCTCTTTGTAGGCGGCCGCAGCCTCCGCCACCCGCATGTGGTACCGCCAGCGCTCGAGGCGGCCCTTGCGGGCGGAGCGGTACGAGTCGAGCAGCGCCTCCTGCTCCGCCCGCTCCTCGGCGATCTGCTCCTCCGCCCGCAGGTGCTCTTGGAGGAGATGGTGGTTGTAGGTGGCGGTGGCCCGCGCCTCCCGGAACTGCTTCTCACGCATCTGCCTCACCCTGTCCATATATTGGGCACAGGCCTCGCCGATGGTCATGGTGCAATGCACCAGCAAGGATGGCATGGAGGAGGGGGTGGGCGCCGGATCGTCGACTACCATGTTCTCCATTGGGACGTCGTCGTCCTCTGGCTGCCTGCCGGCCAGCCGGTCGGTAGCAATGGCTGCCATCTCCTTGTGGTCCGTCGTCCGCCCGTCTCAAAGAGCGCTAGAGCGCGAGGAAGCCATGGTGGGTAGTAGTGGTGTGGACAGGAGAAAGGGAACGGATGCGGATGACTGCGGCTATGGCCAGCGCAACATTTTATATAGCAATGGTGGGCGGGCGGAGGGACGGACGTGTGGCGCCGGAGTAGCCGCCTCGGCAACCACGTATCATTAATGTGTGCGACAGATGGACGGGCGGACGACACTTGTGTCGTTTGAAGGCGGAGCAATTGCCTGCACCGGGAAGCGAGGCGGCCGGCTCTGACTATTTCGTGCGGAAAGCGCGCGCGGGCGAGGAGATGACTTTACTTGGAGAGGATGACAATGGGGACCCACCAGGTCCATAGCCTCACGTATGCAAGTGCCTCCTTATTATATATATATATAACTATAATTTATTTTGCTTCCTCCTGGTTTTCTGACATCATGGTCCCACACCATTGTCAACCTATATACTCCCTCCTTTCCGGTTTATAGGGCTTATCTCAAAATTTTAGTTTTTCCATTTTATAATGCTCAATTTGGTTGTTTTCCATCACATGTTCAGATTCCAAGGTGCATTAAATCATCGCATGCAAGTATTAAGAGAAAATTGACCAATGCATGTACTTTATGCATGCATGCATTGCAATTAATGCATTGATAAACATAATTTTTTGAGGATAACAAGAGCATTAATTAGGTGCTTTTGCAAAACTACAAAAAGTATTCCACCACTCACCATCTACCTTTATTGGTGAGATTTTTGAATTGAGCATTATAAACCGGAAAGGAGGGAGTAGTCAATAAAGGAGAGAATTGCACAAGAAGCGGCTGACAGCTGGGACCAAGCAGCTCGAGCAGTATCTGTGTTTTTGAGGTGTGAGCACTGTAGAGTTTTTCGATGTTTATCCCAGATATTAATTTTTCTCCTCTGAACAACAACGAAAACATCGCTGCAGGTATTAACTGGGCGGGCTGTGGCCCGTCTAGCCCAGGCCAGATATCCAGCCCAGATATTAATTTTTTTCAAGCTGAAAATGGCTACCCCAGCTATACTTTTTTTAGGAATACCCAGGAAAGGTCAAGTTGTTATTCTCCGCCCTGCTGGGCTGCAAATCTTTTCTAGGAGGGATACATTAGGCTCAACAAGAAAATGGGCTTTAAGAAATAATAAATGGGATTCAATTATAAAAACTGGGTAGTAACTATAAAAAAAATGCACCAAACAATGATTACTTTATAAAATATTATATTTGGATATTGAAAATTTTAATTTCATTTATTGTTGCGAGCGCAATGTTTCGTTGGATTTTTACATAATATAAATTTATATTGAAATTGTATTTAATCTGACTAGAAATTTCGGGATAAAAATATTCGGATCCCATCAGAATGTCGGAAATTTTATTGAATTCTGTTTTGAACGGTTGGTTGAAATGGGCTGTACTTTTAACAAACTGTAAATTGGCTTTAGTAAATTTCATTAGAATTCAAAAATGGGCTACACATTCTTACAAATCTCAAATGGGCTATAAGTTCTCTACCACACACTTCTGGCCTTACTAAGTTGACGCATAAGTTGACGCGTCCCCCAAAAAAAGAGTTGACGCGTATGCAAGGCTTTGTCAACTTATAGTCAAGCTTTTAAATATAGGCCGATACGACCGATATCTGGGCTGATATATCACTTTTGGGCCTTTGCCGATATAAACATAACATATTATTTTATAAATATCATTTTCAAACATATCATCTGATATGGACCGATATCTAGCCCGATATGGACGATATCTAGCCTAATATGGACGATATGCCCACCGATATGTACATGACAACAATTCTTTATTAGAAAGTAGTGAAATAAGATTACGAATTTATAACTTCATGATATATTATCAAAGTCATGCACAATGTTTCGTACAAAGGCATATAGATCGTATTTTTTAATTCATAGAGTACATATTTTGTGAATATTTCTTCAATAGTTTCTTAATAATAATTTAATAAACTAGGAATCTGGAATTGTTAAGTTAAACTATTGACATCGTACATTCTGTGTTACTATTAACAAATGTTTTTAACAAGAATAATGAAAAAAAACTACATGTATTTTCTTTGGAATATCTATATATCGTCCGATATATCACCCGATATCTGACATCCGATATGTCGCAGCCAAACCGATACGAACCTGATATCCGATATTTTGAAGCTTTCTTATAGTCAACACACGGTTCCTGCAACAGTGGCCATTGGATGTCCATCCAACGGATTCCATGCTTCGTGTTCAATCTCGGATATTCTAGCTTCACCCGCCCAAAAAATGATTCCTCCCCCTGACATTTGGGGTGCACCATTTCGGAAGCTGACCTGTGGGCCTACTAAGTTGACGTACCAAGGGCTTTGTCAACTTAGTCAATATAAACGATTCTAGCTGCAGTGACTGTATGGTGTCCATCCAACGACCGTCCTGCTTCTTCAACCTTTGGTCTTCTTGCTCCAGCCGCCCAAAGCAGCACCGGTCGTGCCGCCTGCTCCTGCCTCCCGTGACCGCCTGTGCTGCCGCGGAGGCCTCACCGCCCCTACTACTCCCACCGCTGGCCAGGCCATCCCTCCACTCACCCACACCTCCTGTTATTCTGCGGCAACGGCAGCGCAGTCGAACCAGTGAACCCTCGTACTCCTCTCCGCGTGTGCATCCACTGCCGCGTCTTCCCCGGCTCCATGTCGTCCCCTTCCTAGGCCTCACCGTCATCCACCGCCGTGGTGCTCTCGGCGCGGCGTGGTCAACGTGGTCAAGGAACGACTTCCATGGTACGTGGACTGTACATGGAGAGGCTAACAGCTAGGTCCACGGCAGCCGTAAGCAAGTGCCTCCTTATTACAGGCAAAATAATTATTCCTCCACCTGACAGGGGGACCCACCGGACGGGCCACCATATTTCGTGAAAAAATGATTCGCCCCCTGACTGCTGGGACCCACGAGCTACATCTTCGCACGCAAGGAAGTGCGTTCGGGAATAAAAAAACGATTCGCCCCCCTGACTGCTGGGACCCACCAGCTACATCTTCGCACGCAAGGAAGTGCGTCCGAAAAAAAACGATTCGCCCCCCGACTGTTGGGACCCACCAGCTACACCTTCGCACGCAAGGAAGTGCGTCCGGGCAAAAAAAATGATTCGCCCCCCTGACTGCTGGGACCCAACAGCTACACCTTCACACGCAAGGAAGTGCGTCCAGGCAAAAAAAACCAGAACGATTCGCCCCCCTGACTACTGGGACCCACCAGCTACATCTTCGCAGGCAAGGAAGTGCCTGACAGTCGGGACCCACCTGGTCGAAGCATACGTAGCGTTGTCATCCTAGTCGCGAACATGTATGTACATACTGGTTGACGTAGAGGCGCGCACGTGTCGTAGTAGAGGCGCGCACGTAGCATGTACACATACGTACAACGGACAGGGTGCAAGAAAGAAAATACGGCCACGTATGTGTACATATGGGCGGGTCTCGAACGCCTTCTCGCGCATACGTACGGCGAGGGCTTGTGTTCACGGGGAGGCAACAGAATGCGTTGTGTTCGTGGGGAGGCAACAAAATGCGTCGTGTTCATCGGGAGGCAACGGAACGCGTGGGAGCCAACCGGCTGGGTCGAAATGGAATGCGTGGTCGTGTTCATCGGGAGGGCTTGGACGGAACAGGCGATGGCAACGAGGCCTGGCGTACCGCAAAACGGAGGAAACGGACCTCCTACGGTCGAAACAGGGGTCCTGTTGATCGGGAGGGGTGTGGCGTACGGCAAAATGGAGGAAACGGACCTCCTACGGTCGAAATGGCGGTCCTGTTGATCGGGAGGGGTGTGGCGTACCACAAAACGGACAAAACGGACCTCCTACGGTCGAAATGGGGGTCCTGTTGATCGGGAGGGGTGTGGC